>NW_026706783.1:25000-41803 GCF_029867415.1 Vicia villosa | reverse complement strand
AGAAATTAGGTAAAAAGAAAGGAGATTGTTAGCTATAAAATGCCAAGACAACAACTAGATTAGAATGAAAAAAACTAAACGAATCCAACACTACCAGCATCAGAGGAAGTACTCCCCCTACCAAACACGAACAAGGACTGTATCATCACTGCCTACATCATTAGATTGAAGCAATGTGCTACCTATTTTGTAATAAGAGTAAACATTAACAGTAGCAACTTGAGCAAGCTCTTTGCTGAGGGGACTACTAGCCCAGTCACAGTCCTCTGTTGAAGGTCTATGCTCTCCGAGATGAAATCCATGAAGAACAAAAGCTAACTCGTCGACTCCGCAATAACTCAATCGTGGCATCCTCATGGCAGCAGCAGCTAACGGTCCAAGTTCGACTGCATTACGGATTCCTAACCCATAGTGCTTCTCTAACTTAGCCAAATTGTTTTTTATACCAACTCCCACAAAGGTAACATTTGGTTGACGAAGAAATTTAAGCAGACGTCTGTAAACAGAGTCAGTCAATGGAGTCGAACCATAAAACTTGGGTAAACGATTTAGCTGAATAATAAGACACGAATGTCCATCATAAAGCTCCAGGGTTGCGCAATTGGACTTTGCGATAATCCTTGGTTCTTTACAATATTCCATACACCACTCAACGTCAAACCCGATTACTTTGGTTTGATGGTTAATAGAAGGGAGGAAGAAAGAAGATAGATGTTTCTCAATCTCATTGCAATCATATGTTACTGTGGTTTTAATTTGGAATCCTCTTAGATCAAACGACACCTCGTAACCCTTGGCCATAAGTGATGCAGAAACAAAACAATTATTTGGAAATAATAATTCTATAATTCTTAAATAAAACAACTGATATTGATAAAGAAAGAAGAGGACTATTTATAGGCATATATCCTACAGTTAACTCGAAAGGCATCATCATTAAGAGGTTTAAATTCTTTGAGTAGAATCACGAAAGGCATTTATTTGCAGTGTGCTCGAGGATTATATATAGGAAACTGGAGTAACTCTAGGGAATACTTCATGGCAGGGACGGACCCCACTAAAATATTTAAACGGTAGTATTATGAAATACTTCCTCCGTTTTTTTATTATAAGTCGTTTTTGAAAAAAAATTGTATTTTAATATAAGTTTTTGTACAATTCCAATATATAATTAATGATATTTTTTCTATTATGATCTTAAATATTTATTATTCTCTCTCATTTCAATTATGTAAATTTATCTTTCACATGTCATTAAAGAGGGACAATTTTATAAAAACCTTCATAATTTCTCATTCTTATACAAGAGTTATTATTTTTCTTAATATGTGTGAAAAGTCTAAAACGATTTATAATAAAAAACGGAGGAAATACTAGTATTGCATATGCTAACTACTCATTTCCAAACTGCAATCTTTCTATAAATGTATACTATACTAGACTTGAAATAACTAAACATCTATTTTGTTCATTCATATTAGACTTTAACGTTTTTTTTTTGTGGCTTTATACCACCGGTTTAGTCCGGTTCGGGGGCGAGTTCTGACATCAAGTGGTTTCATCCCCTCCCGATCGCAGTTGCGGCGAATCGAACCATGGTTCTCCCTACCAAGTCCAGCGCCAATCACCACTAGACCAACTAACGATTGGTAGACTTTAACGTATTAATATGGTCTTTTTCTATTGTTTATATATAAAGATTAAAGGTTATGCATTATCGGTGTAAATTTTTTTACACAGTTGATGCATCACAATCATTTATTATTTTATAAATAATTAAAATAAAAGTCAAGCTTCAATAAAAATTTAACGGTACACTGTTTTTTTTTTAAAATAAAAATACTTTTATTTTCAAAAAAACATATAAGTCCAAACCGATTCTGAGGATCCAAATTTCCAAGCAACAAATCATACTACTCTATGCTAAGATTAGTTACACTTAAATGCTCTTCTAATCTGTGATGCATAATACATCTCATCACAACATTAACTTTATTTTTCTCCTCTATATTATCATTGGAGCTTTGAGAGAAAGTGATAAATTTCCTGGTTTGCCAGACTTCGTATACAGTTTCTACAGCCGCCATCATTAGTACTTGTTTCCACCCTTTCTTTTTTTTGTCTCTTAATAACCTAGACCCTTGCCTCGCCCAAGAGGCACGACTTGAGTCTTTCCTAAGAGACTTAGTCTTAAGTCTTGTTTGGCGGCTTGATGAAAGTCCCGCCCGAGAAGGGTCAACGCCTCGCTTGAGAGACTAGAAGTCTCATCATCCGGGCTAAATATATAACTTCGTTTGAGGGACTAAGAGTCCCCTCGAACTTGCTTAATTAAACTCTCAGCCTGAGGGACTTAGAGTTTCCTCGGGAGGGACCGAGAATAAAAATCTCGCCCAAGAGGTGCAACTTGCCGAAGAGACTTGGTCACAAGTCTTGATTGAGGGCTCGATAGAAGTCCTTTCCAAGAGGACAAAATGTCTCTTCCGAGGGACTCAACTATAAAGTCTTATCTAAAAGACTCGACTATAAAGTCTCACCTAAGGAACTTCTCTCCTAAGAGACTCGACTATAAAGTCTCTCTTAAGGAACTCGACTATAAAGTTTCGCCTAAGAGACCCGACCATAAAGTATCGCCTAAGAAACTCGACTATAAAGTCTCTCCTGAGGGACTCGACTATAAAGTCTCATATAAGGGAATCGCCATAAATTTGTGCCTAAAGTATTCGACTAAGAGTCTCGGCAAATAGGATCGTCTAAGTGCATCACCTATAGGCCTAAGTTCCTCCAATGCAAGGTATATTAAATATTTTTGTCGGGCCCAAGCAAGGGGTAGCTTTGGTAAAATTAGCAAGGAAGACAAACAAGGGGGCAAGCGGAGTGACACCCAATGAAGCCACCAATCGCTCAAATGGGGCTAGGAAGTCATCCGAAAGGGGTCGCGAGGTCTCCCGCGGGTGTTCCCACTATCCACTCGCCCAAGAAACGTGGTAGATGGCGTGGATCCACAATGACTAACTAACAAAGGGTCAGTCAAAGAAAAATAACCACTCTTTTCAAAATCCAAGGAGACAAAGTCCTCCCATGATTTCAATCATTGGTCATGAAGTTAGGGTAAACCACTAATTGGATCTTTAGCCAAAGCCTAAAAGCGTATATAAATAATTCTCCTTTAATGGAAGAAAATAGACAACTCTCAAGTAATAGTTACTTACTTACACTTATTAAAACATCACTCAGAGAGCATTCCGCTCTGAATAACCCTAACAACATTACTACAATCGCCCGTTTGCGACCCAACAACGACGACCAACAAGACCTCTCACTTCACCTGAATTTGTCCCTAAAATATCTTCAAAAACCACCGCAGATGACTACTCGCTGCTGTGAGTTAACCCTCGCCTTCATATATGTAATAATATACCTACTAAGACCTCTGAGTCTATCTATCTTTATAGGAAAAACACACACTTATAATTTTATGGACCATACAAATATGTTAAAGCATTTAGCTAATCATTCAATCACATTTTTAATAACACCAAAGAAAATAATAGTAATTCATGAATTAGTAATTTTCTAATAATTTTCTAATAATGACATTGTAACTTGAATACAAAAAATGAAAAGAAGGAAGTTGGAACTACTATAACCATAATATTTATATTTATTTAAAACAAGATAACTCTCAATAATTGTAGTAGTAAAATTCTATTAGAGGAATTAAAAATTATTAAATAGATAATTTCTTTCTCGATTCTAGCAAATTTTTACTTTTTAGATTTATTATTTTTAATAATTAATTTTTAGTCAATTTGTATAGTATTGACGTTTTCATATACATTTTATTATTTATATTTATAAAAAAGTTTTTTTTTTTTTTTGGTACTAGTCTATATCTATATAAGTTTTATTTGCAGTGCACTTATCATTATTTTTCTCCTAAATCAAGATTGGAGAACAATGTGACTCATACATAAACAGTTGTATCATAGAAAATTTGCAGCGCAGTTGATAGAGTAACCGCTGGATGAATGGATTTAAACCTAAAATATATTATAGCGAAAGAAAAACAAAAACTGGGATTCATAGTAACTTATAAAATATATATATATATATAATAAAAATAAAAATAAAAAACAAATAAAAAATTCATTAACGAGCACAATGAATTTCAACCTTAGAACGAGTATAATACACTTTCTTTGGTTGTTGCTTTTTCCTTTTTTTCTTCCTAGGCTGCCTATCTTTGCCATTTATCCCACTGCTTTCTACTTTTTTCTTTTCAAGTTCTTTTCTCTTTCTCTTTCTTGTAGCCTGCTTAGAAGTTCCACCAACAGTTTTACATCTGCCTACAACACCACATTGAAGCAGTTTGCTCCCAATCTTATAATAAGAATACACATTAACAGTAGCAAGTTTAGCAAGTTCTTTGCTAAGAAGACACCAACCCCAATCAAAAGCCGTTGTTAAAGGCCTATATTTCCGTAAATCAAGCTTACACACCACAAAAGCTAACTCATCAACACCACAAAAACTCAACCGAGGACTCTTCATCATAGCAGCAGCTAAATGTCCAAGTTCAACAGCATTTCTGCATGCAAACCCGTACTGCTTCTCCAACTTAGCAAAATTCTCTTTGATTCCAATTCCCACAAATGTGAAATCTGGCAGACGAAAAAAGTTAAGCAGAGATTTATGGACAGAATCATAAGCCCAGCTCTCGAATGAGTTAAATTGATTTAGCTGAATAATGAGACATGAATGTCCATCACAGAGTTGTATGGTGGCGCATTTCGACTTGGTAATGGCTTCTGGTTCTGTGGCGTCTAACAGAAGCCACTCGGCATCGAAACCGATTACTTTGGTTCGATGATTGTTGGAAGGACGCATGAATGATGATATATGGTTCTCGATCTCTTTCTCGTTGGATGTTGCTCTGGTTTGGATGTGTACTCCGTTCAGCTCAAAAGACCCTACATGACCCATGTGTGATATAGTAGAAAATTGGAAGATGGAAATTTAATGAAGTACTGCAATTTATAGTCATAATTTTCAGCAAGCTCGAAAGGCATCATGGAGTTTAATTCTTAGAGTGGAATCTTGAAAGGCATGAGGAGTGAGTAGAAAGTAGGACCACAGTTATCGGGAAATAGGAGTAGTATCTACTTAGGCAGTTAGGCTTACATTTATGACAAAAACTCTTGGTTTCTCCAAAATAGTAAAGTTGAGTTTTCAAATTTAGTACTCCCTCCTCCATCTAACAATAAATGTTATTTTTAAGTTTTTCGCATTATTGTGTAGCGTTTGAAGGGTTAGTCGACTGTCGGATGGGTATTTGATCAACCATGAAAAGAGAATCTATAAAATGTAGCTTTTGGAGTAGGGATGACAACGGGTAGGATCGGATGCGGGTTTCACACTATCCAAGATAAAAGAAATATGCGAAAAATAAAATGTTGGAAGAGAGATAACACCAGACATTTATAGAGGTTCGGTCTTAATGAAGGGACTTACTCCTCTTCCTAAGAACTGATCTTGACAGTATCTTATAATTCTTGAGAATTTATACAAGGTTAAGCCCATAAACCCCCTAACACAAAGAAAATGAAGTTTTAGGTTTACTTCCAACTAAACAATATATAAAGGAATGAGGCAGTTTATACTCAAGTCAAACAATGAACAAAGTTTCGAGCGGTTAGTCTCTAAGACACATCGAGATTTTGTACAAACTTATCTCGAATCAAGATGGAGTTTTAAAATGGATATCTTCTGAACCGAATCAAGGTTTTATATCGGGCTAACCACGATCCAAACCTTTATTTTATACCGGGCTGATCTCGAACCAACTAAGATTTTATATAAGTATTAGCTCGAGAGCAGGTGTGAATATTTTTTGCCGATTATTCTTCACGAACCTAGAAGCAGAGTTTTTCCTAAAGTGGCGGAACTCACGAACCAAACAGAGACTTAACACTAATCCCCCCAATTTATCAATGCGGCATCGCGATTGGTGACAATGACCTTTGGCATGTTTGATTGGTCCATCAACATAGTCCGACACACTTCTAACGCCCGAATGACATTGTCCTGTTTTTCACTTTCTAAAAATGCAAACCCAACTGAAAAAGTCATCTCTGTAGAAGAAACACCAATCATTTCCAAAAGTGGAAGTCTGCACTTGTTGGTCTTATATGTTGAATCAATAATGAGCACAATGGGAAATATGTTGAACAACTTGATGGAACCATGATGCGTCCAAAATATATCTTGAACGGTTTCTCCATCCTATCACACTCTGTACCTAGATACATAATGGTTATCATCCAAAGCTACAACAATTGTTTCGTTTAATTCTTGAACCTCTTATCGACTTGTTGTTTCAAGCACGAACAATGTATACTTGCTTGATATTTGAGACAATTTGAGGTATTTTCCATTTCAAAGTTGCAAGTATATTTTTGGGTTGCACCATATTCAATGACATGTTAGAAACAAGTTCATTCTCTTCAGGTTTAATGTAACATGTAATTGGATGATCAGATAACTTGTAATACATGACATGATTATGTATACCATAAATCACATTAAATCTCGATGTATTATTGACCATAAGGTACACACGCAACTTAAAAGGACACTAACATCTCCTCGAACTAGTGTTATCTCGTTTGAACTCCTGGATATAATTTGTGTACTTGTCACTTCTTTTGCATCTCAATATCACAAATGTTTGTCTTCTATCAGAACCATTATCTGGCCTCCTAATGACAATCCTGAACCCCAAATTAGCACCATATGTGTGGATCCATTGGAGCATATGTTCACGAATAACAAACTCCTTGACATCAAACAGTTTGACATTCATAGACATAATATTTTTGGGGACAATACTAGGGTGCACCATATCTAAGGCCAATCATAATAGAAATAAAATTAAAAACTGACCAAATGCAACACTGAAGTAGAAAATACAATTTTGTATGTCATTAAACAATAATCTGGAAATAGATTTTCTGGATGCAATGTTTTTTTTCAAACAGAAAAATAGATTATAACAAGTAACTGGGAATGGAATATATGTACATTACCTTAAATTTCAGCTTCTTTTTTATGTGAAAAATTAGAGAAATGCTATTTTGAAATAGAAAAGTTGATTAAGTGTGGAATCATGTTTTGGTAAGGTTTTAAGAATAAATGGTGGTATGATCATGAGGGAAGCAAACATACAAGATGATGTTTCATTAATTTTTTCGCTTGACAAATCCAAAAATGTACTTATGAAATATTCAATGGGTTGTGAATACATGAAAGGAGGTATTTTTTTCTTTCAAATTCCCGCTTGACAAATTCAAAACTATACTTCCAAATTTTTCATGTGAAATAAAAAAAATTCATTGTAGGAGTGAGTCCATAGATCCACTTCTAGATTAGTTTTTAGAAAAATGAGAGTACGTATCATTTAAAACGTGTTTTGGTGTACAATGGCTGCGTCTGAAAAATATATTTATGAAATTAAGTTTCTGCTGATCATCCTCTTGCTTTTATGAAACTTTTATTATTCATGTTTTCAAAATGAAAAAGGCTCTCTACGATATGAAACAAGTTCATAGAGCTTGATTTGATAGTTTGAGCAATTCTTTACTTGAAAACAAGTTTCTGAGAAGGAAGGATGATACAACTCTTTTTCAAACTAAGAATATTTTCTTGTGCATGTTTTGTTGATTCGGTGCTACTAATGAATCCTTGTGCAAGGATGTTTATGATGTGATGCAGATTAAAATCGATGGATGGAAAATCTCCGATATTATCTTGGGTTACAAACTTATCGATCATTAGAAGGATTACATAATCATATTCACCTAAGGAATATACAAAGAAATCTACACTAACAAATATGAAAAATGAATAATTTGCAGCTTTGAAGGAGTCTTCCTTGCAAATTCAATAAACTTGTGCAAAACATACATTGGGTATACAAAAAAGGAGTTGACACTGATGGTATCATTCAATGGCTATGATCATGGAACCTCTTAGAAGGTTGAGGTGATAAATTAGTAATGGATTTATCAGTCATGCATTTGGACCAACTTTCGTATCAAATGATTTAAAGAGTAGGAAAATCGATGGTGGTTTGTCGCTTCCTCAAAAAGGGAAGTTCTCTCAAGTTATCTTGAGGTTTTTAGGTTGTACACTTAATAGATATTGGAAAATAAAAAAAACTCCTATTGACTATCTAGTAAGTGATTTATTATTTTCTTAGTCAAATAAATTCATTTTCTATTAAGCTTTGGTTGAGTTTGAGTGTTTTTGGAGCAAAAGGGTGCCAAGTGCAGCATGCCTAATATTAGTCTAAGGTCCAAGAAGTCTAAAAAAGAGGTAGTTCAAAATATTTCCTAAGGGGAAATTAATATCTCTTGGAAATAATCTAAGAAAGAAAGAAGTAAATTCCAGAATTACCTATCGGTTTAGAAATCTTTAAAGACCTTTGATTTCTTTTCGAAAAGAATCAAGAAAGAAGTAGATTCAACAAATATTTTTTGTGCCTTAATCTCTATTGTTCTTGTCCATCTCTTTATAAGGTAACTTGTTCCATTTACTTAACTAAATATGTGATTTATGTGCTATGCTTGTTTTTTTCCACCTTTTTGATTATGCAAAAGAGGGTGAAGTATACTCTTAGGAAAAGTAGAGTGTACTCTCTACTCATGTGAGGGGGAGTTTAACCCCTCAAAATTTTATCCCAATGTATTCACTCTTACCACCCCTTTAAGAGATGTGTCATCGTCATCAAAAAAGGTGGAAAATGTGGATCTATATGGTTGTAGATATGAAGTTAATGATAATGACTTTGTTGACCTTCTTGGTGTTTTGCTGACGACAACACTTATGATTATTGAAGTCTGTGGTAATAAGATTCTAACTCATGGATGTTGATGATTAACTTGAATATCTCTCAAGTCTCATCAAGTATAAGATTCATGGTTCCAGGAAAGTCCTTATATGATCGATATATATGGAAAAGAAACTTGAAAACTTCAGAGTTGTGAAAGAGAGAAAGTGTGAAAGCTTGTCTGGTCATATATGTCTGAGTGACTAGAGTCTTGTGAAAGTACGAGAGTAACTCCTAAGATACTAAGGCAACACTCACACATGTCTAAAATACTTTTAAGGCATATCTTTACTTAAAAAAATCACCTAAAAATATTTTCAAGGCCTAGCTAATTGAGTATGGGATTGTCTCTGCTTGATTAGGACAATTTTTTCAACTATCTAATCGATTAGATTCTAAACCTAATCGATCAGATAAGGCCTAATCGAGTCTATAATCAATTATGACAAATTCTTCATGATTGATTACGACTCTATATAAAAAATTGTTGTTTTTGGCCACAATAATTGATTAGACTTATGACCTAATCAGTTAGAAGAGTTAGTTAGCCATATGGATTTTTTCATTTTTATAGCACAATCTTATCCTATTTAAAGGAGCCCTCTCCTCACTTTATTTCACACAAGATTTTAAAATTTTCCCAATTCTTTACAATTTATCTCTCTCCTATCTTTCTTTAAATATTTTATTTTACAAACATTGCCTTAGTGCCTTGTGAGAGAAAACTACTTGTAAGCAAAGAGTTGTCTTGGTGTAGTGCTAATGTTGTTATTTTCAAGAGTGGGATACTCTTGAAGAATTGAGTCTGATTATTGAGATCTATCACTTGGAAAATCCTTGTTTGGATATAGAACTAAGCTTACAAAAGTTCTATTTGGTTATTGATATTAGCCGGTGAAATCTCTACTCGGCTCATGAGTTTATCTCGTGGAAAAGCTCTTTTTTAGTTGGGAGAATAAGCCAGTATAAAATCCTCCAATTCACTTGTATCTAAGGTTCGTGGATATAACCTATAAAAGCTCAATTTTACAGTGAAATCTCAAGAAGATATTTTGGAGACATGACTAGGACAACGTTCAACTGAACTTGTATAATTATCTGGAATCATCTATATAACTCTATCTCTTTTAATTCTATTATTTACTTTATCATCTTATTTTCTTTTCGTTGCATTTATCTATGATTTTTGTAAATATTAACTCAATTTACTTTTTAAGTGATAAATTATTTAAATTATTACAAATTTTGAATATCACAATTTACCTTTTCTCTTGTGTTTGAAGTTACTTGTCTAACAAAAATATGTTTTTTTTTAGTATAAATGCATAAATTTAACACATAAATTTAACGAAAAAATGTTTACATATAAAATATTTTGTAGAAGCTTAAAAAAATACGATAAAAATCACAAATTTTCTAAATTTAAAAAAAGAAACAAATGAATAATGGATGTTGTATTTCTTAAGTTACAAGTTATTATATTTAGTAAATTAAGCCCAAACATCCATGGCCACTGAACAATATAATGAGGAAACTATCGTCGTTGTCTTCTTGTCAATGATTTAAAATCCAAACTGATAATCAATACGATTATGAGACCAGATTATTAAGTGTTTATAGATGTTGATCCGATACTATATAAAAGTAAATAAAATATTAGTTGATATAAAAATTATGAATATAAAATTTAAAAAAAAAATCTATATAATATAAATAAGAGTCTGTTTGGTAAGGTCATAAAAAGAGCTTTTAACTTTTAGCTTTTTAACTCATATAAATAAAAAAACTCTGTTTGATAACTGTTTTTAGCTTTTAACTTTTAGCTTTTCGCTTTTAGCTTTTTTACTAGCTTTTGTCTTTTTTTTTAAAAAGCTATTTGAAGTAGCTTTTGAACATGTACTTTTAGATTGTGACTTTTTCTTCTATTTATACCCTTATTATTTTAACAAAAATATTATGATTCAATGTTTAATATATATTTTTTTTAATTTTTAATGTTTTTAATAACATCTAAAGTATACAATAAATTTTGAAATAGAGTTGATAATTCTCAAGTTAGTGAAACGTAATCGAAGAATCAATGAGATTAACCGAGACAAAGATTTTTTTTTAAATATTTTTATGGTATAATATTAAATAATAAACTTATTTTTATCATTAATTTTGATTAATTTAATTGAATTCAAATTTCATATTTTTCGCTAAATTTATTTATATAATTTATATATAAATTTAAAATATTTTGATGTTTCTTAAAATTTTCACATATATTAAAATTGTTTTGTAAGTTTGTATTAATATATTTATTTTTATCAAATACTATAAATTAACTTAATAATATAATATGGATAAATAAATCACAAATTTTTTAATAAAAATGTCATTTTGTATCATTTTGTATTTATCAGTTAATGTAACAACTAATTTATCTAAAATTCAAATTAACTTATCAGCTATCAATCACCAGCTACCAACTATTAGTCACTAACTACCCAGTCACCAACTACCAGCTACAAGCTAATTTAGCCTAAATTTTGAATACACACTAGAATCAAAAGGAGAGGTGATGTTTGATGTTGTTTTAATTTTGAGCGTTGTTATACTTAGTCCAAATTTTTTTTTTTTTTTGATAAGCTAGATTAATGTTTTATAAGAAATGAGTACTAGGGGTACTCAAAACCCAATACAATAGCGAAAGCTATAAGTTTTTTAAGGCCACCAACGGGGCTTGAAGCCAAGAGTAAAAAGAATAGTGCAATCTGTCAATTCAATCAAATCCACTAGTTTCATTGATTTAATTGATGAATCGGACGGATCACACCGGTTCAAATTTTATAACACAGCATCGGGTGAAATTGTTGACTTTTTCCTAATAAAAACACATTTCCAAGTTTCAACCATTAATGTTCCGTTCCTTTAAAAGTATTTTAAATATCGAATTAAAAAGCAAGACAGAAAACCATTGGCCATTAAATTAAATAAAACAGAAAAACCTTAAATTCTTGTCTTTTTTAATAATTATTATTTTTGTTTTCTAAAATGTATTATTGTCCATGTATGAGTGCGCCTGCGTGCATCAATAGATTCCTCGTTAGGAATGTTTCAAGATTACCACCGTTTCTAGGGTTCTACCCTTTGACCAAAGGTACCTTCACAACCACTTTTTTTCTTCATCTTCTATTCAATTTTTATCTTAATCTTCATTTTTTGAATGCATTGTTTTTGAGTAATTTGTTCATGTTTTTTATTGTCAAAAATTGAATCTTTGTTATGATTCTGAGATGGGTTTTTGAAAATTGTTGATGAAATTGATTTTAGATTAGATGGGTCGTACTATTCACAAAGAGAAAGACGTTGAATTTGACATTGAAAGTGGTGAGAACACAAGCGAAGAGGAAACAAGCAATGATGAGAGAGATTCAAGGAATGGTTTTCCTTGGTCATGGAATGGGGTTCTGAATTTAGATGGATCAGAAAAGGGTAAAAATGGAATTGAATCGTGTAGTAATTCTTCGAATTCGGGTGATTTTGTTGGTGTAGAGGATTATAATTTAGAATTGTTGGTGGATAAAGGTTTAGAACATGTTCATGGAAATCATGGACATCATGGAAAACATGGAAAACAGAAGAGTATGTTTGGTAATCCTAGAAAGCCTCAAAAGCCGCCTTTGCCTCCGAAAGGTCCGTCTTTGGATGCTGGTGATCACAGATTTGTAAAGGAGTTAGCTGAACTTGCGTTGAGGAAGCGCGCGAGGGTTAAGAAAATGAATGCAGTTAAAAGGATGAAAGCTGGCAAACCACCGTCGACGTCATCGTATACAAATCTTTCTGCCATGGTTATCACTATTGTTTTCTTCCTCGTCATCATACTCCACGGTAAATTAGCTCTTCCTTTGTTGTGCTGGCTCGATTTTGAAATCAAATCTGTATACTAAATTGACAAAGCATATGAATGTTATTTTGTTTAATGCATGTATTTGTCATAGAAATCTCATATTTAATTCAATATACATATATGCATATCATGCTTGCATTCGTCTTGAGTCTGCAAAAAAATTTATGTATTGTTTTACAACTATGAAAGGGCGGAAAGTTGTAACGCATTAGTGATTCTAAGCATTGCTCGTACTTCTTTATTCAAATGCAACTACTAGGATAAACTATATAGCACCAACACTTTAGACTTGAAGCGTGTTTGGTGTCCACGTGTTAGTGTTGTGTCAGATGTCTGTATCAGTGATTCATAGAGGATAAGTGGATGTGTATGATTGGCATTTGTTACATAGTTGCCTATCAAATTAAACTCGTCTTTGCTTTCAGCGAGAAATTTCTGGTTCATCTTAAAACTCTAAGGAGTATCTCGTTTCTCATAAGCATGACAAACTCTAAAGTTTTATAATCATCTCATTTCAAAATATTTAAAATACTCACGTTCACGTAGCTAAGACTTTACTTGCAGGAATCAGATCTGCAAGTAGTGCAGCAGTTGGGTTAACAGCTTCCCCCGAGACTACGGTTGTAGCAGATGAGAGTTTAATTTCAATTCAGTATCCTGCGAACTTCAACTCCACTGACGGAAATGGACCTGGTTCTCACTTTCCAAGTGTGTATTATATGGAAAATCTATATACTCTATCTGTGATGATGAAATTATATAAAGATCGCAAAAATCTGATCGTTTTTGAATTGTCTACATTTTATGCAGGTTTGCAGGAAGGATGAAGTGGAAATTTTGAAGATTCTTTTCCTCTCAACGCCGGTTTATTAGGTTATTTTTCATTAGTTTGATTTGTATCTGTTTTTGTACAGCCATTAGGAACCTCAATTAGTTGTCAAGTTTGCCTGTACATTTACTTGTTTGGCAATGCTTTAGAAAAAGGACTTCTGCCTAGATTGTTTTGTCTTTGCTGACTTAACTTGTCGATGGCATTTTTTTTCTCCATCCATATTGGTGATGATGACATTGCTGATTTCTCTTGGGTATTGCATGGTTTAGTTCTGATTAATTTTTAGGGGCGTATTTTTTCTTAAAATTTCTATAGATGAGTTTTTTATTTTCCCAGGTTTTGTTCTAATTATTTTTTCTTAGCATTATCTGGTAAAGATTTTGATTATAACTTAGAAGTCACTTTCAATGTTAAATAGGCTGATTCAAATAACATCAGGATTCTGTCTGGAATTTTTATTTTTTGCAGAATACCACAATGCAGAAGTTGTGCTTTTATGTGGTGATTAATTTTTTGAATAGATTGATGGTGTGTTTGGTTTGGCGTTTGAGCAGCCAAACGCACATCTACTACCTCTCCCACCGTGATTCCCAGAAGCTGCAAAACTAAGCCTCTCCCACCGTGATTCCCAGAAGCTGCAAAACTAAGCTTCTGCGGTAACGTGGAATTTCGCCGCGCTTTTCCTTTCCTTGCCGCTAAACCAAACACACCATGAATCTATCAATTTGAAAATGCTATCTCGAACCTATCAATTTTACTGTAAGAAGTTCTTCACAAAATACACCATTGGATTGAATCACATGTCACTCACAATTCAACATTCTATGTCATATTTTTTTCAAACTCATCAACCTTTACTCTTTCTTCAAATATTTTGTTTTAGCACATAAGGAAACAGTTTTTCAACACCATCAATCTCATTACGTTTCAAATTATAGATAACTTTTTTATGTCTTTTTATATATCTTCTCGGTCTAGAACCGTGCAAATCACATTAAGAATGATTCTTCTGGTAGGGTTAAGTTCATCTTCTGCGCTTACATATCAGAAGAGTTGATTTTATACACATTATTTTCCTCTCGCCAATGGACAAAGATTGTAACATCTTTCTAACAGATGATTTTACATGACTTTCGACTGAAGATTATGTCATAATCATTGTTGTTTAAATGACTTATGTAAAATAGGTTATGCATGAGTCCTTGTATAACTAAGACATTATGAATAGAGGGGAAAAAGAAATTACATGTTGTCCCAAAATCAATTGATCTCCCCCCTTTATAGTTTCTTCTAAATCTCACATTCATCCCTAGTTCATTGTCGGGCTTAGCAAGATATGCTTTTTGTGTTTGGAGCATTCATTGTTTAGGTTTCATGACTAGTGTGTTAATCTTGATGTACAACATATATAATTTGATATTTAGGTATCCATATTTTTTTAGGTCCTTTAGAGTTAGTTCTAAAGAGTTTTTTTTGTTGTTAAAAAAAGTCTTAAAGGGTTTGTTATTCTTCAGTAGTTTAAACATGGTGGTTTTCAACATTAAGCAAGATATGTTATCATGACTTTCTCTTTAAGCAACCAGAATAAACACCATGTATTTGCGTTTTAGGAATTTGAATTTTCATATAAGGTTCATCCTCTGTAAATTCAATTTCCCTCTTTTTGTTTCTTTCTTAACACCATTGGTCGCTAAAAGCCTAAAACCATATTTCTTCTCCCTATTCCATTAGATACAAGCTCTTGTAAATATTTTCATGTTCATGAGTTAGAGTTGCTAGGTATAGACGATTAATGATTTCCTTTCAAAATATTGTTTTAACCAGCAATCTCTTTGTTCAAAGCATTTTCTTTTTCAAGTCAAAGTGTGTAATGGTTATGCAAGTTTTAAACTTTCGAAATTTGCCTTTGAGCATTGTTAAGCAGATCTTTCAAAGTAGAAATGAGTTTTAGATCTAAACACAATTATAAAATACACCATCTCCTACTTCATTGTCTGCGTCTAACTTGTAGCCATCAGTGCTATATTTTCTTTGTCATAATTCTCATTTCTTCATAATCATCCCACATTTCAATGAGGCCACTCTTCTTACTTTCTTTGGAGTTGCCACCTTTAAGTTTCTCATTTTAAATTTTTAGACATTCATTTTTGAAGCGTTCTGGCTTATTGCAATCATATTTAGACCTTCTGATCTTCCTTGTTGGATTTGGATCTCGATCCTATGTAGGGTTGATAATTCCTTTTAGGAAACATTATTCTTTTGTACAAATGTTAAATCCTCTTGGTAAGAAATGTCATATCTTCATTTTGTGACCTTTCAACATCTTCATCTTCAAGATTCTCATCATATTGAATTCTCTTTTTCATCTTGGAGTTCCTTAGCTTTGACAACTTTACTATTTGATTTTAGAAAAATAGATTTGACCTTCTTGGGAGGTTAATATGTATCTCACACAGGCTCATGACTTCTCAAAGAACGTGTGAGTTTTTTTATCGTCACAAATGTTTATCTTTGTGAATGCTTATAACTTTAGGTCTCCATCTCACATGCAGAATTATAGAGAACATGGTTTCAATGTCTTTATCATATATCATTATGAAAAACTCATCTTAAATTCAAAATTCAACTTCCACTTATTTGATTTGTTGATCTCTTTCATAATTGTTGACAAGGGAGTCATAAATATGTTTGGCAATAGATTGCACGTAAATTTTTAGAAATTCCTTGAAAAAGATAGTATTTTATTAGAATTTGACCTACTCATCCTTACAAAACCGGTTGGTAAGGTGAGGAGTATCCCTCTATATATACTCTTTCAATGCATTATCTTCAACCAATGTGGGACTTTAGGATCTTCCTAATACACCCTTCACGCCCAACACTCTTTTGGGCTTGGTGCGTGGATACTAACGGTGGGCGGCCCATGGTCCGATCGATAAGCTCTGATACCATATTAGAGTTTGACCTAACTCATCCTTACAAAACCGGTTGGTAAGGTGAGGAGTGTCCCTTTATATATACTCTTTCAATGCTCTATCTTCAACCAATGTGGGACTTTAGAATCTTCCGGTTTTGTAGGGATGAGTTAGGTCCAACCACATTTCTTAACATGGTATCAAGAGTCTCGTTTAAGATCCGGTGGGCCACCTATTAAGGTTTCCGCTATTGGACCACCCACCATTTATTTCC
>NW_026706783.1:0-22500 GCF_029867415.1 Vicia villosa | reverse complement strand
TAACGATCGGTCTATTCAACCGAGTTATCCAATTTAACCCGATTTAGTCATGCGGTTTGACCAGTGACCTAGTGGTTCGACCAATAAACCAGTAACTCAATACCCTAACCGGCTTGATGTCCGATCCGGTTTTTAAAACTCTGATCATAGGAATTCCTTGCTTCACACTATATCACTTTCTTTACTTAACCCTTTAAGGACTTTGCCTCACACAAAGGACTTTAAAAATGCAACTGAGTTGTTCATGTACATGTCTGCATCCACGTTTCCGAGCTTTGCAGGGGAATGTATTTGCAATACATAGCACTTTATATGTATCTTTAAAGTGATCAGGTGATGATAAACCCAACAGTGGCGGAGTCAGGAACAAAGTTTTGAGGGGGTAAAAAATTAAATAATATATTTAATTTATTGAAAGTGAGTATTAAAAAGATATAACTTGATGTTGGATAAAATTTTGATTCTAAATTTCAGTTACATGATTTGATTCTTGATATTTTTAATTTTGTAAATAGAAAAAAAAACAAAGAATAGTTCAATCATATGGCACGACCAAATCTTCGTACAAATTAAAGGAAAATTTTATATCAAAGACATTGCTTCAGTTACATGGTTCAATTTTTGGTATTTTTAATTTTATAAATAAAAAAGAGCAGTTTTATATGGGACAACCAAATGTTTGCACAAATTAAACAAAAAGTTTATATCAAAGACATTTTACCTTTTCAGCCACATTTAAATCTATTAAATAACAAAAAAATTAAATTAAATATAATAAAACAACTTACATAAATATTGAACCGACAATCTACCGAATGCCAAAACAAATCTCTTCCACTCAGTCAAGTTAAATTATTTAACATAATTGCACAATAATATTATACTAATACAACTTATTATCTAAAATTTCATTTAATAGCAATTTTTTTATAAAAAATATTGTAAAACTTTCGGGTGGCCATGGCCACCCCCTCTCCCCATGTAGCTCCGCCCCACCCAGATCATTCACATTCACTAGCCAAAAAATTGTACAAGCAATATTATACTAATACAACTTATTATCTAAAATTTCATTTAATAGCTATTTTTTATAAAAAATATTGTAAAACTTTTGGGTGGCCATGGCCACCCCCTCTCCCCATGTAGCTCCGCCCCAGGGACCCAGATCATTCACATTCACTAGCCAAAAAATTGTACAAGCAAAATGTCAAATGTTATAAGCTATAAACTACAAAATAGAGTCTAACCATACAAAATTAGAACCATCAAAATCTACACAAAAATCATCAAAATCCTTTCAAAAAAACGCACACTTAGTTTTCACTGTTATAGAAAAAAATTCAAAATGTGTCTTTTAAAATCAGGCGATAGTGAAGTTTTTTATTAGAGAAGTCACAATTAGATCCTTTTTTTTTTCAAAAACAAACTTAACATATTTCATTCATCAAACAAAGTTCAATACAAGGAGGTATCGTATTAAGGAAACTACGCCTAGACCAAGAATTGACCGCCTTAGCTAACAAGTGGGCAACCGAATTTGCTTGAAGCTTATTGAACTTTACCTCAGAGTTCGGAAATAAGTGTAACAAATTCTGAATAGACTTAATGATTAAACTAAACTCAGAGGAACCGACATGTTTGTCTTTAAGAGAATTGACGACCGTTTGACAATCACTTTCAAAGATAACATGAGAGAATTGGGATGAGATGGCATGTTGTATTGATTCCGTCAACGACATGGCTTCAGCTTCCAAGACAGAAAAAAGACCCACATCCCAAGAAACGTCTGCTCTGATGAATCTCCCAAGATGATCTCTAAAGCACCACCCTCTGTTAGTAGTACCACAAGCATTATTATAACCTGCATCAACATTGCATTTCACCTGATTTATCATAGGCGGAATCCAAGTCATAGAATTATTATTAGTATCCCCTACTGTTGTTACCCTAGGATTTCGACTTACCAATAAATGGGCAACTGGGGCTCAAAATTGGTAATTGGGCCTCAATTTGGTAGAAAGGCCCTAAATTGGTAATTGGGCCTCAATTAAATAACTACATTGCCATTTGGGTCAAAGCAGTTCGACTAAGTAATGCTTAGTAGTCGAAGCTGTTCGACTAGAAAGATTATCAGAGGCTTCAGCGTTCGACCAAAAGTATGCGAAGACTTAAGAATTTTGCTGCAGAAACTGAAGTGGAAGTCGAGAGGTATTAGAAGTTAAAAGGAGACGGTTTTCAGCAGTTACAAGAGACGCGTGGAGGCCTTATACATCGAAGATGCTGCATGTCGAAGACACGTGTCGGCTGATGACAGTCAACCGTTAGTAGTAGTTATCTTATTTTTACTATTTAAGCAAGTTCAATAGGAACAGTTTAGGGGTCCGCATTTTCTACATAAACACAAGTAAACTCAAATCTCTGTGCAATAATGAGTAAAGAGTGCAACTTTGGAATGTACGTATGCGTACCAGTTTAATTAATGCAATCATTTTACGTTATATTTCATCTTTCAGTGCACATTTACTGCTTTTTTATTGCTTTGATTTACTTTAAAGCCTTTAATTTCAGTGTTTACTTTTACTTTAAAGTCACTGTTGCATTTAATACAAACCAGATACACATAATATAACAAAATAAAGCAATTAGTCCTGGAGTATTCTAGTTGATTCCGCAAAAGTAACCTTTAAAAAGGAAACTAGCGCTTGTTTACCATTTTTCTGGGCAAACAAATTGGCACACCCGGTGGGACACGTCAATTGCTGTTTGTTTTATATTTGTTAGTATAATAGTTATGTATGATATTAAGAAGTGGTCGAAAATTAACTAACATGGCTGAAGTTAATACAAATAATTCTGATCTTTCTGGAAATCGAGGGGTTGTTCTGACCGGAACAACACCACAAAGTGCCGCAGATTCATCCTCAGTTAGAACAACAAATACTGGTGGATCGACGGCAGCAATATTGGTATCATCACCAACGAATGTACGGTCACCGTTTAATCCATTACAACCGCTGTTTCATGGAATGATGCCTCCACCAGGTTTTAACCCTCAGTTTGGAATGCCCACATCTATGATGCAAGGTTTTCACACAAATCCTTCATTATATTCTGACAGCATGATGGCTACAAGCACATCAAATCCAGGGGGTCGACCTATAGGCATAGGATATAATCACCAGGCTTTGCCATCTTTAAGTACTACGTCAATGTTGTCAATTCGACAACAAATAGACGAAAGTAATCATGAAATGGTGAATGCCCTTACTCAACAAATGGGAACTGTTTTTACTCCCATGATAAATAACACGAACCAAAGTTATGAAACATTGGCTAGACAAATGGCCAGAATTGCAGATTTCTTTGGAGCGCCCCCACAACCAAACCTTTCGACTACTCAAGGGTCGAATGTGAGAGGGGTCGAACCTATAGGACAAGGAGATCAAATTGAGCAAGAGATCCCTAGAATAGTACAAAGGCATCAAGATGCTGACCAGGTTCTTAGGAACATCCAGCAAGATGTCAATGTTGGACACAGTAATATCTCTAATGTAGTCGAACAAATTTTAGTTCAGAAAGGAATAAATGTAGGTTTGCATAGACCAAATTTCGTTTCCCCGTTGTCAGAATATGTAAGGCAAACAGAATTGCCTAGGGGGTGGAAAGTCCCAAAATTCACCAAATTTGCTGGTGAGACTGGCGAGTCGACGGTCGAACATATTGCTAGGTTCCAGACCGAGGCTGGAGAAATAGCAAACAATGAAAATCTAAAGATGAAGTATTTTCCAAGTTCTTTAACAAAAAATGCATTTACTTGGTTCACGACCTTATCTCCACAATCTTTGTTCTCATGGAACCAATTAGAACGATTGTTCCATGAACAATTTTATATGGGACGGTCGAAAATTAGTTTGAAAGAATTAGCTGGAGTTAGGCGAAAGGGTACAGAACCAGTCGATGACTATCTAAACCGTTTTAGGTTACTGAAAGCTAGATGTTTCACACAAATTCCTGAACATGAGTTAGTCGAAATGGCTGCAGGTGGGTTAGATTATTCCATAAGGAAGAAAGTAGACACCCAACATTTGAGAGATATGGCACAACTGGCAGATAGAGTACGCCAGGTCGAAAGGCTAAAAGCTGAAAAAGCCAGAGCTAGTAAATATCATAAGAAAGAAAAGATAGCTTATGTTACTACAAGTGAGTTCGACTCTAATAGCGACAGTGAATACGAAGAGGGAGAGGTCAACGTGGCTGAATTAAAGCCAGGGCCACCATATATCTGTAAATTGCTCAAGCCCTCAAAAGATAAAAATCTGATTGAAAGTAAAAATGAAAAATTTTCTAGTAAAATGTATTCATTTGATATAACAAAATGTGATGAAATATTTGATTTGTTGGTTTCTGATGGGCAAATCATAGTACCCCCAGGACTTAAAAATCCTCCTCTTGAACAAAAGAAAAAAAGAGGATTTTGTAAATTTCATAATTTCTTGGGTCATAAAACTTCTCAATGTGTCCTTTTCAGGGATTTGGTGCAAAAAGCTTTGAAAGAAGGAAGGTTACAGTTTGGAGAAAAGCCAAAGTCATCAATGCAAGTTGATATTGATCCTTTGAAAGTCGAAGAGGCTCACTATACTGAGCTTGCTGATGTGATGATGGTCGAGACTACTGATGGTTTCGTTAGAAAGCAAAACGGCGCTACTGATGGCAAAGTTTTGAACATGGTTTATCCTGAAACAAAAGAAAGTCTTTTGAAATTCCTTGAGAGATGCCACAATAACAACTCTCAAGTTGGATTATGCCCAAGGTGTGATGCTGTTTTCAATGTCGATGCTGCAAACAAAGTGAGGTTCGATCCTCGTCGAGGCAAGAATCGTCAATTCATGTACACAGGAGAAAACAGTGGTTGAAGGGCTGGAGAATACAGGAAGATGTTTGAAAAACCAAGGACTTTCCGTCCCAAGACGGATGTCCCTGAAGACAAATGGGTGAAACCCATTAACTTCAGAGGTAAACGCCCAGAATGGCAAATTCAAGGCGATGGAACCAATGCTGAAGGCTCTTGGACGGATAGTGGATCTAAAAGAAAAGATTACATATCTCCAAACTACAAAGGAAAGAACCCCATGACTCGAACGCAGTGGAGGCGTTACCAAAGAAGCCATAAGAATGGACAGGAAAATTCGAAAAATGGTGCAGGCAGGATTTTCTCACTATCAGCCAAAGCCTTTTCACAGGAAGTTGACTGAAGAGCAGGCTAAAATAGCAAATGAAAGACTGGCTGCAGGAATGATCCTAGGAAAGAAACTGATTAAAGAATTGGTTGACGATGATGCTCCGACCCTCAATACAGAAAAAGAGCCTGAGTATTCTCCACTGTCAGACGAAGAGGTCGACGACAACTTTGACATAGAGTCAGATGAGTTGCTAATCGACTGTGGAATTGTCTCTGTACTTCCAGCAGAGTTCGACAGAATATCTGAGGTATCTGAGAACGAAGATGATTTTCTTCCTGACGAGAATGTGGAAGAAACACCTGTCTGTTACTATGTAATGGGAAAAGGAGTGGTAGAAGAGCAAAAGGCTGTGTTTGAGAGGCCAGGTCGAGGAATGATGTATCATTTGAAGCCTTTATTCATAAGGGCGAAAGTGGATGATGTTCCAATAAACAAAGTGTTTGTCGATGGTGGGGCTGCTGTAAACTTAATGCCTTATTCCTCACTTCAGAAAGTGGGTAAATCTGACAAAGATTTAAGGCCCCATAATATGGTGTTGTCTAATTATGAGGGCAAGACAAGTGGGATACTTGGAGTAATTCAAGTAAAACTAGCTGTTGGTTCGACTGTCAGATCAACCATCTTTATGGTGATTGCATCGCAGGCAAATTTTAAACTGCTGTTGGGTCGAGAATGGATCCATGGAATAGGGGCAGTTCCTTCGACCTTACATCAGCGTGTGGCCATTTGGAGGCCAGATGGTATAGTGGAGAATATTGAAGCTGACCAAAGTTATTACAAAACTGAAAGTGGTCGTAGACACTTCGACCAACATCTGGCAAATGTAGCTCCTTGCTACAAAGCAGAAGAGGTGTATTCTTCTGATGAAAGTGTGTCTCAGTATCTGAACTTAGACCCAAATTATGGTTTCATTTGGAATAAAGAAGACCCTAATGAACCATTGAACCATGAAAGTCCTCCAGAGCAGAGGACATCAGTCAAAGATGATGACCACTGAGTCAGAATACCTGGCTCGAATAACGGCTTATTTGGCCGAAAACAAAGAAAGAACGGCTTTAGAAGCCGAATTAGAGAAAAATATGGCTATTGAGGCCATGTTGGTAAAAAATGAGGACAGGCCTGAAGTCGATCACCAAGTCGAACGACTTGATGGGATATACGATGATGAACCTTTAGGTTTCGAAATGGATCCATTAGGATCAGTCAAAAGAATGCAAGCTCAAGATCCCCTGGAAGAAGTTGATTTGGGTGATGGGATCATTAAAAGGCCTACATATGTGAGCACGAAGCTTGCAAGTTGTTTAAAAACCAAGTTGATTCGACTCCTAAGAGAATACAAAGATAGTTTTGCTTGGGATTATCACGAAATGCCTGGTTTGGGTCGACAGGTGGTGGAACATCGACTACCTTTAAACCCAGGTAAAAAACCTATCAAGCAGCTTCCTAGAAGATTTGCGCCAGAGGTTATGGAAAAAATCAAAGTAGAAATTGAAAGAATGCTGAGAAGCAAGTTTATTCGAACTGCGAGGTATGTCGAATGGTTAGCTAATATAGTGCCTGTCATAAAGAAAAATGGTAGCCTTCGTATATGCATAGATTTCAGAGATTTAAATAAGGCTACCCCTAAAGATGAATATCCCATGCCGGTTGCTGAAATGTTAGTCGACTCTGCAGCCGGATTTGAATATCTCAGCTTATTGGATGGATATTCAGGTTATAACCAAATTTTTATAGCTGACGAAGATGTGCCTAAGACGGCGTTTCGATGCCCAGGTGCTTTAGGAACTTATGAATGGGTAGTAATGCCCTTTGGTTTAAAAAATGCTGGAGCTACATACCAACGAGCCATGAATTCCATGTTTCATGATTTTATTGACAAGTTTATGCAGGTTTATATTGATGATATTGTAATAAAATCTAACTCTGAAAATGGTCACTTAGACCATCTTCGACAATCTTTTGAACGAATGAGGAAATATGGACTCAAAATGAACCCTTTAAAATGTGCTTTTGGTGTACATGCAGGGGATTTCCTGGGCTTCGTGGTTCACAAGAAAGGCATTGAGATAAACCAAAATAAGACGAAAGCAATCTTGGAGCTAAAGGCGCCAGAAACAAAGAAACAACTCCAGTCATTGTTGGGGAAGATTAATTTCTTGAGGAGATTCATCTCAAATCTAAGTGGCAAAACGAAGATATTTTCACCACTTGTGAAGCTCAAGAACCAAGATCAATTCAAATGGGAGCAAGAACATCAACAGGCATTCGACCAAATAAAAGCTTATTTAACTAAGCCTCTTCTTTTGTTACCCCCAATAGGACAAAAAGTATGAAATTGTACATAGCTGCATCAGGCTCGACAATTGGGAGTATGTTAGCCCAAGAGGATGATAATGGCGTCGAAAGAGCTATATATTATCTAAGTCGAACCCTAGTAGATGCTGAAACTAGGTATAATGATATTGAAAAATTATGCTTATGCTTGTATTTCTCATGTAACAAACTTAAGCAATATATAAAGCCTGTTGATGTGTATGTGTCGTCTCATTTTGATGTTATTAAACATATGTTGTCTAAACCAATTTTGCATAGTCGAATTGGTAAGTGGGCTTTAGCGCTAACTGAATTTTCCTTAACATATGTTCCTTTAAAAGCTATGAAAGGACAAGTTGTGGCTGATTTTATAGTCGACCATGGGTTAGTCGAATTGTCTGTAAATCAAGTCGAACGAACTAACTGGAAACTGTTTTTTGACGGTTCTAGTCACAAAAATGGATCAGGCATTGGAGTTTTGATTATTTCTGCCAAAGGACTTCCAACAAAGTTCCATTATAAAATGAAAGAAATATGCTCTAACAATGAGGTCGAATATGAAGCCTTGATAACTGGTTTGAAGGCCCTAATAGATTTAGGGGCAACACGAGTTGAGATTCGAGGTGATTCTGAGCTAATAATTCGACAAATAAAAAAAGAGTATAAATGCATCAAAGAAAATCTAATAATGTATTATGCAATTGTGATACGCTTATTAGAAAAATTCGAACATGTTGAGATCTTGCATGTACCAAGATCTAACAATTACATTGCCAATGAATTGGCACAACTTGCTTCTGGGTATAGAGTTTCTAAAGACAAGTTAGAAGATATGGTCGAGATCAAGAATAAAGAAACCCATGAAGTATTAGACAAGTTAGGTCAATTGTCGACGTCAAAATTTGAGGGGGTAGGTGATAATGTTGAAAGTAAAGTTGAAAGTAAAGATTTGTATGCCTTGGAAATTTTTGCCATCGACAATATGACTGATGCTGATTGGAGAAACCCATTGGTCCAATACCTAAATAATCCAGTCGGAGGAACTGATCGAAAGATTAAATATAGAGCTCTAAACTATGTGATATTAGGAAATGATTTATACAAGAAAACAGCCGAGGGTGTATTATTGAAATGCTTAAGTGAAGCTGAAGCATATTTGGCTGTGTCAGAGGTTCATAGTGGTGTTTGTGGAGCTCATCAGTCAGGCCATAAGATGAAATGGCTGTTGTTTAGACAAGGTTTATATTGGCCGACAATGCTAAAAGACTGTATTGAATATGCAAGAGGATGCCAAGAATGCCAGAAATTTTCAGGCATTCAACATGTTCCAACCAGTGAATTGCATGCCATTGTCAAACCTTGGCCTTTTAGAGGATGGGCTTTGGATTTAATAGGTGAAATCAAACCTGCATCTTCTAAGCAACAAAGATTCATTTTAGTAGGAATAGATTATTTTACTAAATGGATAGAGGCAATCCCACTAGTTAATGCTGATCAAGAAGCAGTGATTAGTTTCATACAAAAACACATTATCTACAGATATGGGATTCCAGAAACTATTACTACTGATCAAGGATCAGTTTTTGTTGGTCGAAAGATGCAAGCTTTTGCAGCAGAGACAGGATTTAAATTGCTAACATCCACTCCATATTACGCTCAGGCCAATGGTCAGGTCGAAGCTGCTAATAAAGTTATTATAAATTTGATAAAGAAGCATGTGGGGAAAAAGCCAAGAAATTGGCATCAAACGCTCGACCAAATCCTTTGGGCTTGTCGGACGTCACCAAAGGAAGCAATAAAGACTACCCCATTTCGTTTGACATTTGGGCATGATGCTGTATTGCCTGCAGAAATTCACCTACAGTCAACAAGAATTCAACGACAAAACAGTCTCTCGTCTGACGAATACTGGAATATGATGTTAGATGAATTAGTAGAATTAGACGAAGAAAGGCTAATAGCGTTGGATAGGTTAATAAGACAAAAGGAAAAAGCAGCAAAGGCTTACAACAAGAAAGTCAAAGAGAAGACATTCATGGTAGGTAATTATGTATGGAAAGTTATCCTGCCCATGGATCAAAGGAATAAGTTATTGGGTAAATGGTCCCCAAGTTGGGAAGGACCGTTTAAAATTCTGCAAGTATTTTCAAACAACGCATATGAAATTGAAGAATTAAATTCAGATGGTCGAATCTTGAGGATAAATGGTAAATATTTGAAAAAATATAAACCTATACTTCAAGAAATTCACATAAGAGAATAAAAACTAAGAGATTATATTAAAATGGCTAAAAAATTTGGCCAGTCATTACAAAAAGTTTCTTATAAAGTGCGTTGGCAGTCATTACAAAATATAGCCAGCTAATTGAAAACAAAATTACAAAGTTGGAAAGTTATTCCTAAAATAAGTTAACTTGGCTGATTCAAATTCAATCTTAGAATCAAGTCGAGACAAATTTTGTTTGAGCTGTCGAACGCTGCTTTCCAACTTGAGAGCATTTTCACCATGACCAAGTCCTTTCAAGACTTCCTGGTCAACAATTTCAGGCGAAGGGACCTCTTCAGTTTGAGCCAAATTGATTTTCTCTTGTTCAAGATCTTGAATCTTCTTGTTGAGGTCTTCAATTTGAGTCTTGTAATCAGCAATCTTGTTGTCGATCTCTCCCTTCTTATCAGAAAACTTTAAAGTTTTCTCCTGAAATTCTTCAACCTTTTTGGTCGAAGCTGCACTGGCATCCCATTCCCTCTCCATTTCACGCTCTTTGTTCTTTGCCTGACGAGTAATGTTCTTCTTCGTCATAAGGTCCCTCCAGAGCTGGTCGAAGTACGCCTCAAAATCAAAGAAGAATTGAACAACAACTGCTGGAAGAGAAGCTTTGATTAGTAAGTCAAGGATTTTACGAATTTCTCCACCAAGATCTTCAGAACTCTTAAGAACAGCGAGAAACTCAGGTTCGTTCAGATGGGCTCTTAGCTGACATATAGCTTCAACAAGAGAAGCGTCAATCTCAGCATCAGGATTGGTCGACTGAGCAGGAATCTCAAAAGAACTTGGTCGCAGCTTCTGAAGTCGAAAGAGAGCTTCTATAGGATTGGTCTTCTTCAAGTCCAGAATTTCCTCCTGACTAAGAGAACTATTCGAGTTGGTGTCATCAACAGTAGGATGTTGTTTGGATTGAGAAACGATGTCTTGCTTTGAATGAGAGGCTTGATCAGCAGCTTTGACATTTGCAGGTTGAGCTTGCCCAATAATGGGATTGTTTTGGGACTCTGTTCGACTTCGACCTGGAGTGTTAGCTGAATCAGTGGTACTTCCAAAAGCATCAGTCCGTTGAGGGCTAAAAAGGTTGGAGTCAAGAGCAGCCTCAGTAATCTTTTCAGCAACTTCGACAACCTTCTCCTGAATATGGTCGACAATTTGGGCATTCTATTCAGAAGAAAGTGTTAGAAAACAATTTGTTAGAGAAAAAATATTGAAAGAGAATGTTAAGTTACCTCAGTAGGAATTTGAGATGAAGACGGAATTGTTGGAGCTGTTTGGGGCTTAACAATTACTTTTGGAATGTTCTTAACAATTTTCCGTTTCTTTGATGGAGTCGGAAGCGGGAGTCGTGAAAAGATTTCACTTTCTTGATTTGGTGGTGAAGTGGTTTCGTATGAGTCAGCAGGGACTAGCAACTAAAGAAAGGAAATAACAATTAACAAGGGTTCAGGCAGTATTGACAAAAGATTAAAGGTCAAGATAAATACCTTTCTAATAGTTTTGTTTTTCTTGGTAGTGGTGGTGTTCTACGTACTAGGACGCTTTCGACCTGGTTTAGGAGCAGGGACTTCGACTTGAGCAGTAGGATCAGGTCCTGAAAGGTCTAAAATTGAGATTAGAACATTGCCATTGGTAATAAAGGAAACGAAAGTAAACATAAAAAAACTTACTTATAGTAAGTTGATCCTCCAGTACGTCGAATGCAGTGTTCAGCTTCTTGACGAAAGAGTCTCCATCAAACAGTTGGTAATATTCAGACCACCATTCATTGAATTCTTTGGTTGTAAAGTAGGAGTTTTGGAAAGTGAAGGTGGGATGTTCCAAGGATTGTTTGTTATGAAACTTCAAGCAGTCGAGGTGTTGACGGGCTGTGAACGGTCGACCAGAGTAACAAATATCACCATCATGGGAATATAAGCTTTTGGGCAGCATCTGGCTCAAACCAAATTGTCGAGAGACCAAGTTTGGTTGATAACTCACAAACCCATAGCACTTACCAGTCGACTCAATACGATGAGAAAGTAGTGTTGGGGTTAGAAAGGCAGCCCAAATAGCATTTAATTGAGCTCGAAAAGTAGGAGTATTCCCAGGAAAGATAGCTTTGAACCAAGTTGGCCCAAAGCATCGATTGGAGAAAGGGGCCATGGAAGCAATGAATGTTTTACATTCAGAAAACAACCTCACATATTTGAGGAGGTTGGGTCTGTTAGACTCATCTTGAGGAGTTTGAAAGGCAAGCTTGATGCTTTCGACCCTCCTGTCATACATGACCTCTAGAATGGACCTGGAAACAGTGTAACCTATATGTGACTCGAAGGTAGCATTCAACCAGTGTTTTGGAGTTTCGTGCAGACGTTTGATCCTTAAAGATGCTATGCCTAAAGTATGGTAGAGATAAGCAAGGAGAAGCTTACCTAAAGAGACCTTTCGACCTTCATGAATCTGAATAGCCAAAGGTATGTAACCTTTAGCAATCTGAACTGATCCTGGACAAAACAGATAGTATGAGAGCCAGTAGGTGAGGAAGGTAACATGCTCTTCGTCAGAGACTTCTTCTGTCGACTTGTCATAATGATCTTGCATATACTTGGTGATGGTAGCGTTGGTGAAATTGAAATTCATTTCTGTGGGAAGAGTGGGGTCGAAGATCTCACCCAATGGCGAAAGCCCTGTGATGGCAGCTGTCATACCCCAATTTTTGACCTAAGATACCACCTCATATCATTGCATATGCATCATTTGCATCTCTAACAAATTGCATAGCTTGTGTTTGTTACTTGTGCTCAGCAGGGTTTAATCAAGAGATCACTCATCAGTGCAAGAAACAATCAATTAGGGTTTTGTTCTCCCTTCATCTCAAATGAATCATCTTCATCAATAATCAACATTTGGTCCTCAGAGATTCATTTCAACAAGCTCAACAGCTTTAAATCGACTGAATTAGGGTTTTGACTGAAGACAGCACACTCCTGACTTTTGCTCAGAATTTGACCTAATGGCTTGGGACATGATATCAAGACCTCAAGTGCATCATTTTGACCTAATCCATTGGCTCATAACATCTCCTACACAAAGATTGATCAGACAAATCCTCAGATTAGGGTTTTGAACTATCAGGGACTAAAATCAGGGATCACATTTGGGAAACCCTAAAAACCCCCAGGAAGTCAATCAAAGGTTTCAATCATCCTCAAATAATCCCTATGACAACATACAATGGAAATTGTATCTCAATTCCAGATCCACAGTCATCAATTTCATCAGGTCGACAATTAGGGTTTTGACCTAATTCACTGAACAACTGACTTTTTAATCAGGACATGGTGCCACAACTCAAACCATGGCTCAATATCCTCTAATGCTTCAATGTGATCCATTCATACCATTCATTTGATGAGGATAGCCTGTTTCATTGAAAACTCCAGAAACGCGATTCGTCTGAAAAAGTCAACTGTACAAAATCACCATTGACTTTTGGGGAATTTTGGTCAACCATGACTTTTGAAGTTTTAAATTATCAATATATGATATGAGAAGTCATTTGATCAAGAAAAATCAAGAAAATCAATCAAGAATCAAAAAGTCAAAAGTTTGACTTTCATACTTAGAAAATTTTCTAAGTGTTTTTCATGGTTTTTTCCAAACTTTGGAAGGGAATTTCTCAAAATTTTACCTACAAACTGAAAAAAACTTCCAACATGAAAGTTGTAGATTTTGATCCAATGAACAACTTTGTCACATATAATTTTTTTTCATAAGATCAACCATTTAAGAGATATGGAGCTTCAAAGTTGGTATCTTATGAAAATTTCACTTAAAAAACTTCATTTTCTTCAAAGTTCATGGATCTTTTTCACCCACTTCCTTAAAGATCTTGAAGAAACTTTCAACTAGGGTTTTGAAGTATGCAACATGAGCTTTCCAAAATGTCCAAGAGCATGAAAAAATATGGAGTATAACCATGGCTTTGAATTTTGACATTAGTGAACTTTTCACTTAGAATTTCATGCCATTTTCACTAAGTTATGAACCAATTTGCCAAATGATCCAAATAATGATGCATAGAGGCAATAATTGAAGATATTTTTCTGATTTGAGATCAGAATGGAAGAGGATAAGAAGCTTGAGATTTAACCATGGTTTAGTTACTTTTAACCTAATGCATTTAATGGTAAGATTCCATTTTATCTCCAAATGCCAAATCACCAATTCTTGATCAACTTGCAAAGTTCTTCATTCAGAAACCTTGGCCTATAAATAGAGATCATTTCTTCATTCAAAAACACACCAAAACCTCACAATTATAGGTTTTCTCTCTTCTTTCTTGAATTGCAAGTTTCTTAAGTTTCAAAGAGGTAAAATGCTCAACCTCTAAACCTTTGAAGTTCTGAGCAAAATGATGCTTCCCACAACTCATAAACATCATTTGAAACTTGTTTGAACCACTCATACACCCCAAAAACACCTCAAGCTCAAAATCACTACCTCACTTCTCAAATATGCATAACCATGGCCTTATCATGCCAAAATCCATTCAAGATCATTTCTGTCCAAACTAACACTTCCAACACCTCATATATATCACATATGAACTATCCAAACACTCACATATGATCTGAAACATCTCCATCTTCAAATTCGATTCATACTTGAAGCAACTGCAGATCGGGTGCCATGGCCATGCTCAGATGAATTCAACTTGTTCCAGACATCCAGACACCTTCCATAATCATCATAGAAGCTATTCAGATTGATACAAAGCATCTGTAACACCTCCAGATCAAAATCCAATTCTCAGTTTGGCCGTTTTTGAGGTAAGTGCACTTGAACTTCAAACTCTACTCTCCACGCATCATAAATGAAATATGAACATACCATCTCATTTCTGCACACATGAGGATCATTAACCCTCAATCAATTGCATCATAACTTGCACATACACGATTTCAGATTGAATCATAGAATTAGGGTTCTTCGTGTTCATCAGAAAATTGATAGCCTTAGAGTGAAAATAAATGCAATTAAAGACCACCATCATGATCCTTATGAAAAAACGAGTGAGTTAGACCCTTCACTTGATCAATTTGGTTCAGTTTTCAGAAAATTCAAATTCAAATTGGGATTGTGTTCTTGGCGCGTTTTTTGGTTCATAAGTTTTGAAATTCAGTTGAGTAATATATTCTACCAAGCGCGTATTACTAATAAGCCACAAGCGTGGCTCAGCTGGTTATTGTTTTGGTTGGTGACCTTAGGGTCACGAGTTCAAGTCCTCTAGGGACCAAACCATTTTTTTAACACTTGTTTTTCTTCATTTTTTTTTTACAACTTTAATTAATTAATTAACACATCAAATTAATTCATTTTTCATTCATTTTTTGTACACTCTTTATTTAACACATATATTTTATGAATATCAAAAAAAATCACAAAAAAAGATTTATTTAATACATTTTTAAATAGGTTTAAAATGACATGTTTTAAGTGTTTTTTAATACTTTAAAATATTGTTTTTCATTTGATTCTTAACCTAATCACTTGTAAATATTTTTTGTGATCAAACCCTAATCACTTAGGTCTTAATTAAGCATTAAAATTTGATTTTTTTTTTACTTAATTAAGTTGACTTTTGTCAAATTCAAATTGTTTTAAAACAAACGATCATTCTTTTCAAAACAATAAACCATTTCTTTTTGAAACTATTGATTAAATCTTTTTTTTAATTGATCAATTGATTTTCAAAACGATGTGGGGCCTCTCGAATATTAGAGAGTATAAGACCCACTCTTTTTTCTTTTATACAGTTTTTCTTTATACAGAAAACTCTTTCAAAACAAAAACTTTCAAACGGTTTTTCAAACCTCGCGTCTGTAAATAAAACAATCAACCATGTTTTATAAAAATACCATGGGCCTCCACGTAGGTATAAGTCCCAAGCCCTTTTGTACATACCCACTCCAGTACATGAAATTAGGTATTTCATTGTACGCCTTTTTGTACATACACTTTTTTGTACATATCTTGATCTGTTTTTTAACTTTGAATAGCTAATCAAAAATGAAGGTTTTCTTTAAATCTTCCCAAAAAATACCATGGGCCTCCATGTAGGTATAAGTCCCAAGCCCTTTTGTAAATACCTGTTTACATAGCTTTGAATAAATTTAAGTGGACCTCTCCCCGAGTGTGAGTCCCGAGCCCTATGTATACAAATGGAGCATGCTTACAGGTATATTTCCTTCATAAACTCCATTATATACACACACCTTGTCATATATACATACTTGTTCATATTTGTTCATGTACTTGTTCATATTTGTTCGTACTTGTTCATACTTGTGATTGTGTTATATATGCTTGTTCAACTTAGTACAACACTAGGTTCCCCATAGCCTCCTATTGGGCTTCGTGCAAAGAATCTCCACTAGTTTAGGTTAGGACATAGAGTATGGTTTCCCGGTGAAATCGCTCTAAGAGCTCAAACCAACTATACCACGCCTCCCCTTGGGCTTTGTACAAACGAGTGTCCCTCCCATAGCCTCCTCTTGGGCTTACAATGCAAGGACCCTGGATTGTCCCTCCCATAGCCTCCTCTTGGGCTTACAATGCAAGGACCCTCGGATAGCCTCCTCTTGGGCTTCGTACAAGGACCCACGGGCTTCTTATAAGCATCCCCAATATCCAAATCAAATACCCTAGGAGATTAGACATTTTTCATCTCTATGCTAGGAGTATCTCTTCTATATCATCACAAACAATCAATCAATCAAACTTTTTTGCCACAAGGCTGGCTAATCAATCAAACTTTTTTTGCCACAAGGCTGGCTAATCAATCAAACTGTTTTACCACCGTACTGGATGATTAATCAAAGTTTTTGTCACAAGGCTGACTTCATTGAAACTTTTGCCACGAGGCTGGCTGATTAATCAAAACTTTTTGTCACAAGGCTGACTTCATTGAAAGTTTTTGCCACAAGGCTGGTTAAACAAACAAACAAAATTAAATAGATGTATGTGATGATATAGATTAGATACATCTAGCATTTAGACGACATTTGTCTATTTTCCTTTGCTTCCACTAGCATAAGTGGGAACTACGATTGCTCTGACTTTCTCAACATCCCTTTGAGAATACGTAGGCACAAGGTCGACCCTTGGCGAGCAAAACAAAACAGAAAAAACCATTCAAACCTTAGCACCCGTAGACCCCGAGCTACAGATGCTCTGATTCCCTCTAAGGGATATGTATGCAGAGGATCGCGATGATCTTTGCGAGCATAATCAAACAAACACCTTAGGTCCCACCTATTTCACAAGAACCTCTCAATAACATGGAATGAAAAACAAAGCAAAGAAACCTATAGAGTACTATAGATACGTTGGGTGCTAATACCTTCCCTTCGTATAACCAACCCTCTTACCCAAAGATCTCTCCCCCCACTTTTAGGTTATTGCAGCTTTTTTCCTTTTCCTCCTTTGGAAATAATAAAAAGTTTGGTCGGTACAAAAGAAAAATCATTTTTTTGAGCACTCGAGCCCAAAGAAGGCATCAGGTGTCTCATCCACAAAAAAGAGGAACGAAACGATTTTTCGCCCGCGACAGAAAAATGGCGACTTCACTGGGGACCATCTTTTTATTGTTTCCAAAGGAAGGGTTATTTCTATTTTCTTTATTTTTCATTTCATTTTTTGTTATATGTGTGGTTCTGGTTCTGTTACTTGCGTGGTTCTGTTACAAGTGATACATTATGGACAAATCCTAACCCGGATTAAGTACACATAAGAAATTAGGTGGAGGGTATAGTCATGTGCAGGCGCACGTGAGAATCCTTCCGCTCAGTGGAGGTTCCTTGTTGGTAATATATGTTTAGCATGTTTCGTAGCGAAGACATTATTACTTTCATTGAACTGTAGAAGCTGAGAGACCGTAGAACCCCAACCCATCCTGGCCTTATTAGGTTGTGGTGCAGAAACTATTCAGGTGAAGACTTGGATTAGTTGTCATGCGGAGAACCACACTCAGACGAGTTTTTCTTGAGAATATTACTGGCTCATGAGTTTAATTGTGGAAGGCCGGTAATATCCGAAAGAAAAATGTAGACTCTGACGTATCAGTAGAACATGTTGTGCAGGTGATTAACTAGAACTATCCCATTTTTGGTTCTTTGACCTCATGCTCGTGACGCTGGACCGTTGAACTTATGCGTTACCACGTTTGCGTTACCATGTTTGTATACCATGTTTGTAGTACCATGTTACCATGTTTGCGCTACCATGTTTGCTTTACCATGTTTGAATATGTGGCATCCATGCATCCATGCATTCATACATCCATTAAAAAACCCATCTTTTTTCCATAAAAACATGATTTTTCCAAAAAATTTTAGAGAATTTTCTTTGCAAACATTATAGGATTAAGTTATGGAAAAAAGGTATACCAAAAAGTACGGTTTCAAAACGCCTGATGTAGAAAGACTGATAGAGTTAGCATCTTCTGTACAAGATCCTTCTAATTTTAGGAAAAGTTATGGAAAGCTTTTGCCTATCCTGAACACTCATGTTGATGAAGGACTTCTCAAAACTCTGGTTCAGTTCTATGATCCCGTCTACCGGTGTTTCACCTTTCCAGACTACCAGTTGGTACCGACCTTGGAAGAATATGCCAATCTTTTGGGTATCCCTGTGTCTGACAAAATACCCTTCAATGGTTTGGAAGCCATTCCTAAGTCACACGTCATTGCAGCAAGTACCCATTTGAAAAAGTCTGAAGTAGAGAGTAATTGGACTACCAAAGGAAACCTCCCGGGTTTAACCTCACACTTCCTGATAAAGAAAGCCTTTGATTTCATCGAAACTAGTAGCATGATAGCTTTTGAAGCTATACTAGCCTTGCTCATCTATGGGTTGGTTCTGTTTCCCAATGTCGACAACTTTGTTGATATCAATGCCATAAAGATTTTTCTGATTGGAAATCCTGTTCCGACTTTACTTGGTGACATGTATTTCTCTGTCCATCATAGGAATCGCCAAGGCGGTGGAATCATTGTATGTTGTGCACCTTTGTTGTTCAAATGGATTGTTTCACACTTACCTGAGTCTCCTATTTTCACGGAAAACCGAGAAGGTTTGCGTTGGCCTCGAAGACTTATGTCTCTTACTAATAATGATATTCATTGGTATACCTTGGCTCGCTGTGGTGCAGAAACCATTGATAGTTGCGGAGAATTCGCCAACGTACCTCTCATTGGTACACAAGGAGGAATTAACTACAATCCGATCTTAGCCCGACGACAACTCGGGTATGCAAATTCAGTTAAACCTGTTGGTCCCTCAGTGGAAGGATACTTTTACCGAGAAGGGGATAATCCTAAAAGGTTGAAAGCAAGAATGATGAGAGCTTGGTACGACGTCCGATGGAAAGAAAAAGGTGAGGAAAGAAATTGCATTGCCATGGACGCCTACACCTGCTGGGTAAAGAAAAGAGCAAAGGAGTTCCAAATGCCTTATGCTTATGAAAAACCCATGTTTCCTGCTGTGTCTCAACGACCCAACATTCCAGCTATGGAGGAATACCAACGCACTTTGGCTAAAATGAGGACAGAAAAAGATGCTTGGGAAGAAAAGTTTCGTAGCACTGAGGTGGAAAATAGAAAGTTGAAGAAAAGAGTGAAAGATCACGAAGAAACTCTCTATTATCAAGATGGATGGCTCATGAGCAAAGATGAGAAGATTCGTCAGAAAGACGCTGCAATCAAGAGGTATATCAAAGAAAGCAAGAAAAATCTGGAAGGCTCGACAAGCAACGCTCCGACTCCTGATGATTGGAAGACTGTTGTTGACAAGCTGAGGACTGAAAAGGCCAAATTGAAAACTCACTATGGGAAAGAAATCATGAAGCTCAAGCTGCACAATGCATTTGGTTCTTCGTCTGATGAAGATGCTTAGGATTTGTTTAGTTTTTTTATTTATCATTTGCTTCTGTAAGGAGCTACGCTCCAATGTTGTAACATTTCCCATTATTACAATAAAAAAAAATAATAAAAAAAATGAATGAATAAAAGAATTGTTTATGTTCAAATGTTTGCAAGGAAATAATCTTTAAAATGTTTGGAAAAATCATAAATTTCTTTTTACATACATCATTCTGCATATCGAGTCTGTTGTATAGAGTCTCATCTTTTGGATCTTTCTCCATTAGATCGTCAAGCTGTCGCGTCTCAAAGTTTCTCGACCACGCTCGCAATCAGATCACAGATACAATACTCGTTCAAGCAGAAGAAGAGTAATGGAACACTCTGAACAAGAGAATATTGAGCTTCGTGGTACAGTGACCACCCTTCAGGAAAAGTTGGAAAGTCTCACGACTCTGGTTGACTCCTTGATGGCCGCATAGAATCAGCCGCCACCACCCAACAGTCAAGCAGCGGTAACATCTGAAGTCACTACTCCAGTTTCTACAGTTGCATTCGGTATTCCATCTTTCTCCATGCCAAAAGGTTGGGGCCCGCCTTTCAGCTTTGGTACAGGTTTCCGTCATAATTTCTCTGGGGTTCAAACAGCTACAACTGAAGCGCCTGCTGCACAAGGTTCGGCTTTTATTCCACATTCAGGGGTAACTTTTTCTCAAGTCACTATGGCACTTTCTCAACCCACTATGACAGTTCCGACCCCTACGGTTCACACTGTTCCTTATGATGGCAATGAGATTTATCATGATCAAGGTGATAGCACGAATCAGCGTAACCTTGTGGAAGATCTCCAAGAGCAGTTCAACAAGATTCAATTGGAAGTCAAGGCTATTCGTGGGAAAGATTTGTTTGGAAAGAATGCCCAGGAGCTATGTTTGGTTCCCAGTGTACAAATACCAGCTAAATTCAAGGTCCCAGACTTTGAGAAGTATAAAGGTAGTTCTTGTCCGCAAAGCCATCTTGTGATGTGTGCTAGAAAGATGTCTACTTATGCAGATAATCATCAGTTGCTTATCCATTACTTTCAAGACAGTTTGACTGGTGCCGCACTGAAGTGGTACACAGGCTTGGATAGCACTAGTATTCGAACATTCAATGACCTAGGTGAGGCCTTTGTCCGACAATACAAGTATAACTCGGATATGGCTCCAGACAGAGATCAGCTTCGATCCATGGCTCAGAAAGACCATGAAGCTTTCAAAGAATATGCCCAACGATGGAGAGAAACCGCTGCTCAGATTAATCCACCGTTAAAAGAGAAAGAGATGACAAAGATCTTTTTGAATACTCTCAGTCCGTTTTATTATGAACGCATGATTGCTAGTGCTCCAAGTGATTTCACCGAAATGGTAAACATGGGTATGCGTCTAGAAGAAGGAGTCCGAACAGGACGTTTGACTAAAGAAGGTGGATCTTCAAGTGGAACCAAAAAGTTCGGAAGTGGTTTCCCAAAGAAGAAGGAACAAAGTGTTGACATGGTATCCCAAGGGAGGCCAAGAGGAAATGTCAATCGTCCACGACAGATTGCTGCTATTGCGCCAGTCGTTAATACCGCACCGAATCCGGGGTTTACTCCGCAGTTTCAACAACAACAGCCTCGACCACAGGCTCAACAGCTTAACAATAATCAGAATCGAGTACAAAGAGCTCCACAGTTCGATCCAATTCCAATGACCTACACAGAATTGTACCCTGCACTGGTTGAAAGAGGTCTTGTTCAAACTAAAGCACCACCACCAGTACCTGAGAAACTCCCATGGTGGTACAAAGCTGAGGTCTCATGCCCTTATCATCAAGGAGCACCTGGCCATGATCTTGAGCATTGCATAGCCTTGAAATATGAAGTTCAGAGGTTGGTTAGATCTAATCTCCTCTCTTTCAGAAATTTGAATCCTAATGTACAAGCAAATCCGCTGCCCAATCATGGAGGGCATGTTGTAAACATGGTATATGGATGTCCTGGCCAATACCGAGTCTATAATATCAACTTCTCAAGAGCAGATTTGGTACAAATGCACGCCACTCTTTGTCGGGGGCCGAGTTTTCGCCAGCATCAATATGGTTCCTGTAGAATATGTTGTGTAGATCCTCACGGATGTTCGATTGTGAGAAGAGATCTCCAAGTACTGTTGGATAATGGTACTATTCAGATCTACAGAAATAGGGATGAAAATGAAGTTAACATGATAGGATGTTATCCGCATGAGCTTTTAGTCTCAGATATCAACTCGGAAATGCCTACAGTTAACGTCATCGTTCCTCATTTCAACATGCCTGAGCGCATGGAAGTTACTTACAACAAGCCGAAGGTTCCTGTTGCTCCTTTGATCATTTGTCTACCTGGACCTGTTCCTTATGACTCTGACAAGGCAGTTCCATACAACTACAATGCCACAATGATAAAAGACGGACAAGAAGTTCCTTTGCCTACTCTCTCATCTGTTGTAAACATTGCTGATGTAAGTCGTGTAACAAGAAGTGGATGTGTGTATACTCCGCTACCTCCGAAAGCAGCCTGTTGCTCCTGCATCCGGGCAAAATCCTGTCAATACACCAGTGGGGAATCCTGTGGAAACTCCTGTCAGTAATACAAACACTGATGTTGGTCAGTCCAGTGGAACCAATGTCAATCCTGATTTTGATGAAATTTTGAAGCTTATCAAAAGAAGTGAATACAAGATTGTGGATCAGCTTATGCAGACTCCTTCAAAAATCTCAATAC
>NW_026706782.1:0-63853 GCF_029867415.1 Vicia villosa | reverse complement strand
GTTTCTTATATAGTTATTCTATGCAATATACAGTATACACTCACATCTTTCTAACCATACATATAATACCTCCATGTCTATGGATCTTTCTAACCACATATATAATACATTAACAGTAGAGAAAAATGAAAAAAAAAACTTAAATTGAAAACAAAAATTACAACATACCGAGAGAGATTCGTAGAGAAAATGGAAACGCAGCTGGAGGGAGCTGACTTCCACGGTGGCTTGCAGTGTTGTTGACGGAGGTTCTATGCGGTTGTGCGCAACCAGATTGGTAGTTGGACGAGATTGATGTTTTGGTTTTATTGTTGTTCAGCCGCTAGTTTTCATGGCGTAAGGTTGTGTTTATGTATGGTTATATGGTGGTAGAGGGTGAACACAAAAGTATGGTGGAAGGAGGTTTAGTGTAGAGGTTATATTTGAAGAGAGGTGAGTTATATTATGGAGGTGCAGCCATGGTTTTATGGAGAAGAGTGAGATAAATGGTGGTTGAGTTTGGATTCTTCACTACCTTTTTTCAGTTTGTATTCCTTGGTTAAACGAGAGAGAGCGTGACCGATGGCTGCGGCGGTGTTGGTTTTTTTTTCTCTTTTGCAGAATTTTTCGTTCTTTTTCGTGTGGCTCTGTTCGTTTGGTCCTCCCCCCCTTTGAGCTACCCGTTCCTCCTTTTATATTCTGAGATTAGGGTTTAAAAGGGACTTCAAGAGTTTTTCTTTTGAACAAATATGGTATGCTCATTATAACTTTCTTGATGCAAGTATTGTAGGAACAATTTGATGAAATTTTTGGTTTTTTTATTGCAGGTTTTGGAGCAGACTATAATAGCAGAGTTTTGGCTTGTTCCTGCTGTTTTTTTGTGGACAGAGATTTTGGTACATGAGCAGGGCATTTGGACCATTGTACAACAAGAGTTTTGCAAAGTGGTGGCTTGAAGATACTGAAGATGATGTGCTGCATCTTATATTATTTTGTTTGTTTGACTTGTGGTGTAAAAGTGAACCTAGAAAAAGAATTGGGCCCAAGAAACAAGGTCCTTTTTATTTAGAGAAATGATATTTGTACACTGTTTTTTACACTTACACCGTATGTGTATGCATACAATCTACTAGTTTAAGTTTTTTTAAATAATTTATTCAACTTCGTTTTTTGTGCAAAGCTGGAAAAGGGTTTTGCTTATACGGTGTGCCATACGGTGTATATAAAAGCAGTGTAAGAATAGCATAACTGTTTTATTTATAAATCTTACTATCTATTTTTTTTTAGAAATGCTAATTTTACACCAAATTTATACACTTACACCGTAAAGTAGACCATAAGTGTATACTCAACCATTTTTTAATAATTTTTTTACTTACTTTGACAAGTGTGCAAGGATAAAATATGTGTATGCATACGGTGTAAAATCAATTGGTGTAGAAAAAGAGTGTATAGATAACATACCTCTTTTTTTTTTATATACAACCATTTGAATTAAAAAAAGCCATAATACTAATAATAATAATAATAATAATAAAAAATGAAAATAATAATAATAAAATATTAATAATAATAATAATAAATAATGATGAAATGAAAATTAATCTAAAATAAATTTAAACTAAACATAAGAATAATATTAAAGACTAAAAAGAAAATTAGTCTAACCTAAACTAAAAAATAAAAATAAAATAGTATAAGAATTAAATTTATTTTAAACTATATAAGTTATTTTTGTTGACTTTAATAAAAAATCAATTTTTTCGAAGATATGCAAAATGCGACGATTAAAAGAAATATATATGCGACATGACCTAGAATGAATGAAATTTGCGGGTCAAAAATTGGTGTGCGACAGATGCCCCTAATTAAGTTTCTTCTATCGAAGATGTGAAGAGACTTAAATACAAAGTACCCCAATTTTTGTCCTTATGCAAATGAAATGCAATGCATGAACTCTTTTTTGTTATTTTGAATGCAATATAATATGAGACGGACTCGGTTCTCTGTGGGGAATATGGCGCCACAAGAGACTAACTAATGATGGAGAGGCTTGATGAAGAAGATAATTGGGTAAAAGGTGATGGTAAGAATGTCTAAGAATAGATTTAAACGGCGGAGGCATTAGAGACCTTTAAGAATGGCGTTGAATGAGATGAGACATTACAATATCCAGAAATAGCATTGAATAAAGTGCGAAACATATTTCGGGAATGGCACGAAAAGAAGAAAGAGACATCTTTTAGGAATAGCACTTAAAGAAGAAAGGGCGTCACAACATTCAGGAATGGCGCTGAATGAGGTGAGAAATCACAATATTCAAGAATGGCGATGAATAAGGTGAGAAATGACTTTCAGGAATGGCGCTGAATGAGATGAGAAATCACAATATTCAAGAATAGCGATGAATAAGGTGAGAAAAACTTTCAGGAATGGCGCTGAACGAGGTAATAAATCACAATACTCAAGAATAACGATGAATAAGGTGAAAAAACTTTCAGGAATGGCGCTGAACGAGGTAATAAATCACAATACTCAAGAATAACGATGAATAAGGTGAAAAAACTTTCAGGAATGGCACCGAGACAAGGAACGGACGTCTAAGAATTGCACTAGATGGAGAAAACAAACCAGTATCTGTTATAGGTAAATGCCAAGTGAGTTGGACTTTGATCTCAAGGAAAAGTGTTGATAACAACAAGACCTTGAAAGAATGCAAATGAGTATGAATTTTGTTTCTATGCATGATATGAAATTTTTTATGCATGATATGTGAATGATGAATGTAATGCAATCGGTTATGAGAGCTGAGGTAGACTCTTTTGTGAGGGTAGATTGGAATTCTGGTTCCTCAACACAAGCACATTGCCAACTCTGTCATGCCACACTGATGATCCTTTTGGGAAGGATTGATAAACTGCTCGGGGATCGCTGAAGAAAACTGCCCCTGATTGACCGATTGTTACCTGATCGTTGCTTCAGTTCTTGGAATGAATGTCGGGAACACATGCCCCAGTATAAGTCTTGAATGACATGATCTTGAAGTAACATGCCCCTGATAGGAGCACTGACCAAGTTTCTCGACTGTTTGAACTTTCTTGAAAGATGAGTATTTGCAAATAAAATGTTCATTCAAAAATGCTAATTTTAATACAATGCTCAAAGCATATTTTGAAATCAAAATCATTGTAGGGATGATATTATTGATGTAGAGAAAATGAATCAAAGGTCCAAACACAGTTGTCTAGACATTCAAAGTGATGGATAAAGCAAAATGTATGTTAAAACAAATAATTTGCAAAGATCTTTAGGAGTCAGGTTAACGCAACCTTGTTGTAGTATGCTTTCAAAATAAACCATGCTTCAATTAGGTCTTTTGAAGGTTGTAACGTGGCTTGGTTCACGGTTTTAGAAACAAAGGATATAGGCTCAAAGTATATTTTTACCCACCCATTCTTCGTGATGAACTTCAATCCTACGCTCGATTAATTCAAATTATGTATTCAGGCTCCAAGAGGTTTTTGGAATTGCACCTATTCATGTGATGGTTTAAAGGCCAAGGGAATCCTTTGAAATGGCAATCACTTCTTCCTTTTGATAGTCACAACGTTTTATTGTTGTTTAAGGAATTTATTGACTTATCTTTTTCGCTTTATATCCCTAACTTTTGCCTGGACTGTTTCTTTTTAGGATTATAGTCAGCGGGATGCCCCAATTTTGCCTAAGTCTCTTTCATAGGTGTTGACTTAGCGGGCTTTTTCTTTCTGAATTTTTTTTTGATATATTGGAAAGACAGTGACTGCCTTGATAATGATTAATGATAACCATTTTGGTTACTTTTGATCGAAACCCTTATTGAAAGGTGTACTTAATGATTTTCTTGAAATTGAATGCATAAACAAATTAACTGAGAACTACCCTGCCCCAGGTTAAAATTGCGGGTTTGTTTACGGTGATTTCCGGTAAACAACCGCTAGTCTTCCAAACTATAATAAATATGATTTGGTTACTCGCATGATCGACTAGATTGATCCTAGGACACATAGTCAAAAAGATTGTTATCAATGTTCGTTCGAACCATATTTGTGATTCGTCTTCGTCAATAAACGTTGTTCGATTAGGGAACAAGTAATCTTGATAATCACTTTGTTATATGTAAGTATGATTTCAATGAAAAGATAAGTAACATAACATATGAAATTAAAAGACTGTTAAAACGTAAAGAATCTTAGAATACAGAAACGTTAAAGACTTTGAAAGTAAATAACATGAAAGTAATTCGAAAGTAAATGACATTAAAGTAAAGATACAGAAATGTAAATGGCAAGAAGTAAATGGAATGCAATAATTCTGAAAGATATTTGAAAACGAAAGATAATACACATGTATTAAAGTGGTGGTGTCATACGTACATTTTCTCAGCGAACTCTTTCTCTTAACGCTTGATACTCGAGTAAATATGTGAGTGATTTGTACAAAATGAACACCCAGAATCCTAACATTAAGACTTCTATTTATACTAGTTTCGATCTTAACGGTCCTATACTAATCTGCTGCCACGTCTCTCATAAGAACTTCTAGCGACGCCATCTGTTACTTGGACAGTTACGAAACCGTCTTCGAATTTCAAATCTTCCCGCCTGAGTCCGTCTTCGACGCGTGGCAGTGTATTAAAAACACTACGAAAGCACGCTAAGTAGTAATACTTGAATATATTTTATAAATTTTGTCTAAGTCCCCGAAGACACATACTTTCACTAGCTTTCAGTATTCATCATCTTCATAACGAACTTAGAAATTTTTATTCTCGAAGCATGACCATCAGTAGCCATTTTATCTTTAAGGGATGGCCATCAGTAACCATCTTTCCTTCGATTTTCCACTTCTTCGAAGGACAAATATTACAAAACGAAATCTTCAGCTAACAAATTGCCCCCAATAAATGCCTGTTTCGAGAATCAACAGAAATAGGCGTTTCTTGTCATCATAAGATTTCGTTTCTCATTGATCTTTGAGAGTTCCAAGACTGCTGACTAACGTCATAATCATTGATGACCTTGTTCCCGAAACGTCTTGTCATTTTCAAAGATGTCTTCTCATAACTTACATTCCCACGTTTTTGACCTTACTTCTTGATCATTACTCCTACATACTAGGAGTGAAGCTAATTTATTCGACCGCCGTCGGATTAAATCACCAGCCGCCACGTGTTCTTTGGGTTTTACCCAAAAGATTTAAAAGGGTTTCCGTTAAACCTTTAAATACTTGGTCTTGCACTTCTATACAACCTTTCATTTAACAATCTATTCTGATTGTAAAGCCATTTTGATCAATGTGACATATATGTTTTTGACGCATGTCTGACCATTTTGGCTTTCGTAGTACCCTGAGTATCTACGTTTTTGCAATCTTTACTTCGTGCATACTTGGTTTATATCTCTTCAAATATTTCCCGTTTACTCTTAAGATCCTACGATCTTCTGCTAACTCTTCAATTTCGTAAGCATTGTTCGAGAATACTTTTAAGATTCGAAAGGGTCCTTCCCAATGTGGGGACCATTTACCAAGTGCCTGATTCTTTCGATCTATAGGTAAAATGACTTTCCAAACTAAATCATTATTAACAAAAGTTTTACCTTTCACCTTTTTGTTGTATGCTCTGGACACTCTTTCCTTTTGCCTTTTTATCATTTCCAGTGCTCGAAGTCTGTCTTCGTCCAAATCTACTAACTCATTCATCATTAACTCCCAGTACACGTTGGGAGGAATGTCTGCTTGTCTTTGTATTCTTACCGATTGCAAATATATTTCAATTGGGAGTACTGCATCATGTCCAAACGTCAACTGAAAAGGAGTTGTATTTGTAGCTTCTTTTGGAGATGTTCGACAAGCCCAGAGTGCTTGATCTAACGTCTTATGCCAGTTCTTGGGTTTTCTTTCCCACATGTTTCTTAATAAGGCCAATTATTATTTTGTTTGCTGCTTCAACCTGTCCATTTGCTTGAGCATAGTAAGGTGTAGAAGTAAATAACTTGAAACCTATTTCTCTGGCAAAGTCTTGCATTTTTCGTCCAGTAAAGACTGATCCCTGATCAGTTGTTATACTTTCTGGGATTCCAAACCTATATATAATATGTTTCTGAATAAACTCAATCACAGCCTCTTGATCCACATTTGCCAGTGGTATTGCTTCGATCCATTTCGTGAAATAGTCTATTCCTACCAAAATGTACCTTTGACCTTTAGATGACTTGGGGTGAATTTCTCCAATTAAATCTAATGCCCATCCCCTAAAAGGCCACGGTTTTACTATCGTACTTAATTCGCTTGCTGGAGCGTGTTGGATATCTGCATGTTCTTGGCACTCTTGGCACCCTTTCGCAAACTCTATGCAATCTTTTAACATCGAAGGCCAATACATCCCATATCGAAACAAGAGCCATTTCATTTTGTGCCCTGCTTGGTGTGCACCACATGCCCCACTATGTACGTTCGACAGAGCCAAGTATGCTTCTGCTTCACCCAAGCATTTCAACAATACCCCTTCAGGAGTTTTCTTGAACAATTCATTTCCCATCAGGAAATATGACAAGGCTCTGTACTTGATTTTCCTGTCTGTATCCGTCGAAGGATTTTTCAGATAGTTAATAATTGGACTCCTCCAATCTGTGTCTGCCAACGAGTCTATATTTAGTACTTCGAATTCTTCTTTGTTGGCATAACCCAATTGTGAGTTCTCTAGATCACTTGGAGAAAGTTTAGTGGACATTGCTCTTCCTCTTACATCAATCAATTCCCCCAACTTTTCTTTTGATACTTTATATCCTGAAGCTAATTGTGCCAAGTCGTTTGCTTCCTGGTTATTCACCCTTGATACGTGTTTTAATTCCACATATTCGAATCTCTTGAGTAGCCTATTTGCAATGACAAAATACATGATCAAATTCTCTTTGATGCACTTGTACTCCTTTGTCAATTGTTTGATGACCAATTCAGAGTCTCCTTTAATTTCGACTCTGGTTGCCCCCAATTCTAACAAAGCCTCAAGTCCAGCAATTAATGCTTCGTATTCAGCTTCATTGTTGGAGCATAATGGACCTTCGATTTTATACTTGAGCTTTGTTGGAATTCCATCAGGAGAAATTATCAACATTCCAACTCCAGTACCCTCTCTATGTGCTGAACCATCGAAGTATAACTTCCAAGGTTTTAAGTCCACATAATGCTGATGATTTTCAACCATCGCATGGTCGACAATGAAGTCTGACACAACCTGACCTTTCATTGCCTTGAGAGGCTGAAATATTAATGAATATTCAGTAAGGGCCAAAGCCCACTTGCCAATTCGACTATGTAGTATAGGTTTATATAACATATGTTTAATAACATCACAATGAGATGAAACGTAAACATCAACTGACTTTATATAATACTTAAGTTTGATACAGGAGAAATACAAGCAAAGGCAGAGCTTTTCTATATCAGTATATCTAGTCTCTGCATCATTGAGTACTCTACTTAAGTAATAAATGGCTCTTTCGATGCCATTCTCATCTTCTTGTGCCAGCATGCTGCCTATTGTTTTATCTGACGCTGAAATGTATAGGCGCATGTGCTTCTTCCCATTTGGGGGAGACAGAATCGGTGGACAAATCAAGTATTGCTTTATCTGATCGAAAGCTTCTTGATGTTCAGCACGCCATTCAAATTTTCCTTGCTTAAGCCGTAGTAGAGGTGAGAAAGCTTGCGTGCGTCCACTCAAGTTAGAGATAAATCTCCTTAAGAAATTTATCTTACCCAACAATGATTGTAGCTCTTTCTTCGTGGATGGAGACTTGGTTTCCATAATGGCTTTTGTCTTGTTCTGGTTAATTTCTATCCCTTTTTATGGACTACGAAGCCCAAGAAATCACCTGCCTGCACAAAGAAAGCACATTTGAGGGGATTCATCTTCAAGCCATATTTCCTCATTCTTTCGAATGACTGGCTGAGATGATCGAGATGACTCATACCCGAGGTAGATTTTACCACAATGTCATCTATATACACTTGCATGAATGTTTCTATAAAGTCATGAAATATAGAATTCATTGCTCTTTGATAAGTTGCCCCAGCGTTTTTCAAACCAAAAGGCATCACAACCCATTCGTAAGTGCCTATTGCCCCTGGGCAACGAAATGTTGTTTTTGATACATCATCTTCTGCTATAAAAATTTGATTGTATCCCGAATATCCATCCGACATGCTCAAATACTCAAAACCTGCGGCTGAGTCTACTAGCATTTCCGCTACAGGCATGGGATACTCGTCTTTAGGAGTAGCTGCATTAAGGTCACGAAAGTCTACGCATACTCTTAATGAGCCATTCTTTTTAATTACAGGTACTATATTAGCAATCCACTCAACATACCTTGTAGTTTGGATAAATTTGCAACGCAAGAGCCTTTTGACCTCTGCTTTAATCTTCGTGTGAATCTCTGGCGCGAATCTTCTGGGAGTTTGCTTTATGGGCTTCTTCCCTTCTTTTATTGGTAATTTTAATTCGACTAAATCTCTTCCTAGACCAGGCATCTCATCATAATCCCAAGCAAAACAATCTCTGTTTTCTTTCAGCATTTTGATGACCGTTGCTTTTAATTATGGTTCTAGTTTCGCGCTGATATATGTTATCCTTTTTTGATCATTGTTTCCAAGATTTACTTCTTCAAGTGGATCTTGGGCCAACATCTTTATGTTTGACTCCATTGGGTCTTTTTCGAATCCCAAAGGTTCCTCGTCGTATATTGCATCTAACCTTTGATTTGGTTCTTCTCTTATGATCTCTTCGTCTGGAGCCGTGTCTTCAGGGAGTTCGAAACTCGTACGTATCTCCAATTCTGTTAATCCTTCTTTGGTTAGAACTGCATCTATCTTTGTATTTGATAGTACGGCTTCGAGAGCCGCCTTCCTTTTGTTCTCGGCCACATAGGCCGAAATCTTTTCGAAGAACGAAGACTCAGACATGATTAATGTCATCGTCCCAGCCTGTTGGCCGTACTGTTGGATAATCCTCCAATGGTGCTGTATCTGCTGGACCATCCATGATCTCTCTATCCCATTGGAATCCATTTGGGTGTAAAGTTAAATAGTACAATGCATTTTTATTTGGGGTATACATCTCTTCTGCAGCATGACAAGGGCCTATGTTTGCCAGGTTCCTATCAAAGTTGGTTTTATTCACCTGGTTGACTTCAGCCATATAGTAACTCTGATCACCTTCGACATTCTCCACTATACCATCTTCCCTCCAAATTGTCACCCTCTGATGCATTGTTGAGGGCACAGCTGCTACCCCATGAATCCATTCCCTACCAAGCAAAAGGTTGTAGTTTGCTTTTGCTGGTATAACCATGAACATAGTTGGCCTGGTAACTGAGCCTACTGTCAAATTAACCTGAACGACTCCCAGTGTTTGTCCTATTTTGCCTTCGTAGTTAGATAAAACCATGTTATGTGGCCTTATATCCGTATCGAACATACCAATTCTTTTTAGCATGTATTGAGGCATTAGGTTCACTGCTGCTCCCCCATCAACTAGGACTTTATTAATGCCAACATTATCAATCTTAGCCCTGATATAGAGTGGCTTCAAATGATTTTGCATACCCTCATCAGGCCTTTCGAAGAAAGCATTCTGTTCTTCAATTGCACCATTATTCAGCACATAGTAACACACAGGTCTGTGTTTTGCCATTTCTTCGATATCAGCCTCTTCACAGTCTTCCACTTCAGTTTCCTGATTAAACTCGTGAGGGAGTACGGATACAACATTGCAATTCAAGTTTATAGATGACACTCCATCAGAATCAAAATCATTTGTCATTCTATCCTCTTCTTTCCAGGAATTTGAACGCATCTTTTCTTCTTCATCCAAGAGTTTTTCAGCTTCGAATAACCTGCGTTCCACCGGAGGTTTGTTTGACTTTGCCCTCTGGTGTGGGACTTGGTTGCTACTAGATTCTCCAATTTCTCTTGGCCTGTATTCCTTCTGAGCCTTTTTTATTCTCTGATGCCTTCTCCACTGGGACCGAGACATAGGATTTTTTCCTTTATAATTCTCCAATCGATACGCCTCTCGATTTGATCTTTGAAATTGTTTCCTATATGCCATTGCAGTTCTACCTCCTTGGTCCCAACTTCGCCATTTGTTAGTTCTTGCATCAGCTTGCACCCACCTATCCCTGGGTGCATCTGCGGGGATTTTGAATGTTACCCTTCGAGCTTTGGGGTGTGGGCTATCAGGCCTCTTTGTTGGAGTCCATATGTCGAAACCGTACAGGTTAGGACGCAGCCCCTGAGTTTCTCGACTCATATAGCAGTACACACGTTCGAATGATCGTGCTAGCACTTCATCATAGACTGCCCCACATCTGGGGCACAGAGCAACTTCAGTGTTTCCTTTGTGGCATCTGACCAAAAATCCTACTAAGCTTTCCTCCACCCTCGGGTACAGTTGTAGTAGGGGATTTGACTCTCTTCCTGGGTGTTCCCATCTTTCACGTCGAGCCCTTTCGAAGTTGGCTTCGACCCTTCGATTCAGCATGATCGAACACCTTGGACACATCCATTGTTTACCACCATTTCTCTCATGGCAATTCCAGAGATAGTCTTTGAGGCTCTCAGTTTTTGGAGGAACTTCGATGCCCCCATTTTGCCTCGTCAGCCATGTCTCTAGTTCGCCAAACTCAGACAGTGGGCGTCTGGCGCTGACCATGTTAACCGCTGCTGGAGGAACTTCAGAGATTTGGATTTTCTGGAGTTTCATCCTGAGGTCTTCAGTGGCCTCACTGTTTTCTTCCTTCGATGCTTCAGTTATCTCTGTCTTGGAAGATTCTTCAACATCAGTATTGAAGACTATGTCACCATTTAGGCTTTCAGTAGCCTGCTTTCCATTGAACATTGTTTTAGTTTCCACAACTTCGACTTCAGACACCTCCACCATGTTGATATCTTCTACCTCACAGAGGCTAGCCGTCAGCAATGTTCAGGGGATTGGTATCGACCCTCATGTGACTCTTGGTTTTGTCAGCAAACTTCAACCTTCCATCATTGATAGCATTTTGAATTAGATCCCTGAAAAGAAAACATTGAGAAGTTTTATGGCCTAAAAAACCTTGATATCTACAAAAACCTCTTTTCTTCCGTTGTTCCAACGGAGGAATTTTGGAATTTGGAGGTAGTATCATTTGGCCATCTTTTACCAGTAAATCAAATATTTCATCACACTTGGTAACATCGAATGTATAAGTTTTCTTAGGGAACCTATCATTCTTATCGTTTTCTACTGGGTTTTTTCCATTTGCAGGATTTAGCAATTTGCAGGCATAAGGTGGCGCTTCTTTCAACTCAGCCAAGTCTATTTCGACTTCTTCAGGGCTATACGAGTCATTGAAAGACTCATCATCAGCGTCCTCGGCTTCGACGTACGCTACCCTTTCCTTCTTATAACTTTTATTTGCCCTAACCTTTTCTGCCTTCAGACGTTCGACCTGTCGAACCCTGTCTGCTAATTGGGCCATGTCCCTAAGGTATTGGGTATCTAGTTTCTTTCTTATTGAATAATCTAGACCACCCGCAGCCATCTCGACAAGTTCATGCTCTGGGACTGTTGTAAAACACCTTGATTTCAACAGACGGAACCTATTCAAGTAGTCATCAATTGTTTCTGTGAATTTTCTCTTAACACTGGCCAATTCTTTCAAACTTATCTTAGTTTGGCCCATGTAGAATTGCTCATGGAACAGCCTTTCTAAGTATGCCCACGCATCTATCGAATTTGGTGGCAAAGTAGTAAACCAAATGAAGGCATTCTTTGTCAGCGAACTGGGAAAATATTTGATCCTTAAATCCTCGTTTCCCGCTAAGTCTCCTGCTTCTGTCAAATATCTAGCAATATGTTCCACCGTTGACTCATTAGTTTCGCCTGAAAATTTTTTAAATTTGGGTACCTTAGTGCCCCTAGGCAATTCTGCCTGCATGATATAATCTGATATAGGGGATGTGTAATTTGGACGTCTAAGTCCAGTACTAAGGCCATTATTTGCCATAACCCTTTCTATCATGGCAGTTAAGTTATTTTCTGTAGCCAGATTTTCTCTTCTGACTCTTTGGACAATCTCATCTGGGTGTTCGTCCCTACCCACAACCCTTAATCTGGGTCGTTCTTCCTCCGTTTCCTGTCGAAAGGGGACGGTTCTTTGATTTGAAGCCTCTAGGTTAATTACTGGAGTTCCTTCGATCGAATCTGTTCTTCGTGAGGGGCCTACATCCCTAGTGGCTGTCCTAGATAACGGAACTATATCTTGTACACGTTCCAAAATGGGCCTCTCTTCTTGATTCGAGGGCTGTTTGTCTTTCCTTCTAGGTGGTGTTACTCCCATGAACTCTGCCATTCGATTCATTTGAGATGATATCTTTTGGAAAATCTCCACGTTTTCTCTATCTGTAGTAGTAACATTTGCCATTAGTGGGCTTAAAACTGAAGTCAATTCTCTGGCCAAAATTCCTACCATATCATGGTTGCTTGCATCCATTTCTTGTCGAAATGCTGCTTGGTTATTTGTGGTAAAGTGGGGCACCTGGGTAGAAAAACTAGTGTTGCGTCTACTTCGACCCACTGAACTAACATTCGGTGAAAATGTCGCATTGTTAGTTGGGGCATATATAGGTCCTGCCCCTCGTACTCCTGTTCCATATTGGTATGGCATTCCATATGAATTATTTGGTCTCCATTCGAAAGCAGAATTCGTGCCTTGACCAAACAAATTGTTTGCAGCATTTGTCGAGGAAAACAGTACGTCCTCTGCACTTGTGGATGAGGGTGCGGTTGTCGACACTGAAACTGGAATAGTCCCTGAGGGTCCTGTATTATTTTCAGGCATAGCCTGGGAATTATCTGCAGGTCTCGATCCATTTGGACCCGTTACATCCCGTGTTCCTTGAGTGGAAGTCGAATTTGCCTCTCCTGATCCTGAACCTTGTGGGGGATCTTGATCACCCCATGCACTGGCCGTAACGACCATTTTCTTGTTGTACCTTCGTTTGGGAATCGGTTGTGCACTGTTCTTTAATTTACCGTTCCTAAGGTTCATACAAGATCTTGATATTGTCTAGACAAAAATAAAGCAATTGATTAAAACAATCCGCTTGACACGGTCCCACTGGGCGTGCCAATTTGTTTACGGTGATTTCCGGTAAACAACCGCTAGTCTTCCAAACTATAATAAATATGACTTGGTTACTCGCAGGATCGACTAGATTGATCCTAGGACACATAGTCAAAAAGATTGTTATCAATGTTCGTTCGAACCATATTTGTGATTCGTTTTTGTCAATAAACGTTGTTCGATTAGGGAACAAGTAATCTTGATAATCACTTTGTTATATGTAAGTATGATTTCAATGAAAAGATAAGTAACATAACATATGAAATTAAAAGACTGTTAAAACGCAAAGAATCTTAGAATACAGAAACGTTAAAGACTTTGAAAGTAAATAACATGAAAGTAATTCGAAAGTAAATGACATTAAAGTAAAGATACAGAAATGTAAATGGCAAGAAGTAAATGGAATGCAATAATTCTGAAAGATATTTGAAAACGAAAGATAATACATATGTATTAAAGTGGTGGTGTCATACGTACATTTTCTCAGCGAACTCTTTCTCTTAACGCTTGATACTCGAGTAAATATGTGAGTGATTTGTACAAAATGAACACCCAGAATCCTAACATTAAGACTTCTATTTATACTAGTTTCGACCTTAACGGTCCTATACTAATCTGCTGCCACGTCTCTCATAAGAACTTCCAGCGACGCCATCTGTTACTTGGGCAGTTACGAAACCGTCTTCGAATTTCAAATCTTCCCGCCTGAGTCCGTCTTCGACGCGTGGCAGTTTATTAAAAACACTACGAAAACATGCTAAGTAGTAATACTTGAATATATTTTATAAATTTTGTCTAAGTCCCCGAAGACACATACTTTCACTAGCTTTCAGTATTCATCATCTTCATAACGAACTTAGAAATTTTTATTCTCGAAGCATGACCATCAGTAGCCATTTTATCTTTAAGGGATGGCCATCAGTAACCATCTTTCCTTCGATTTTCCACTTCTTCGAAGGACAAATATTACAAAACGAAATCTTCAGCTAACAGGGTTATTTTCATACAGAAGGAAACACCAACTTCTAGGCTCAAAGGGGTTGACTAGGGATTAACTTCCTTATTTCTCCAGTGTTTGGGGATTGAAACAATGCCTTTACATCATCAGCAAAGTTCTATTTGAAAGCATATAATTCAACAATTTGGGTATTTTGTTTTCATCATCCTCCCTCCAATCTTTGCATAAAACACAAGTTTGATAGAAGAAAGTGAACAAGACATACATATTTTTGTTTTTTGAAAGATAAAACATAAAGATAAACACAGTGAATTGAATTAAATCAAAATACGCGATGCTCATTTCATTAAAATCAAACATTAAAGAACGAACAAAGTTCAATGCAGTACACAAAATAAAAATAAGGAAATTGAAAACAGAAAGAAACAGGGCCTAGTGACTAATCAGTGACGAGGAGGAGCTATCCTGTCTGAAACACTTGGCTTTAGGAAAGTCGCTTGCCATTGCTTTGTCTTCAGCCACTCTTATCATGCTCGGGCAACGGATTCTTGACAACATTGGGATTGATATCCTTGAAATAAAGAATCTTTGCATTAACTAGCTCTTTCACTCTAGTCCTCAGTGCATAACATCCTTCCAAGTCATGGCCTACAGCACCTTGATGAAACTCAAAATGAAGGTCAGGTCGGAATCCTCTTGGAGGAGGATCTCGAAGCGGAGGCGGAGCCCTAGTCGTAATCAACCCTTTATGAACTAGTGCGGGATACAATTCAGTATATGACATAGGAATAGGATCAAAGTGAGTCCTATCACGATCCTGATTGTGGTTAGCAGCCTGGGGTTAAGGAGTTTGAATTTGTGGAGCCTTGGTCACAGGAGCAACTGTAACTACAATTGGTTGATCATAGTTATTAGTCTTTTGACGAGGTCTTCTTCCTTCATCACTCACAGCATTTGTTTCTCCTTCCTTTTTCTTGTAGAAGTTTCCAAAAGACTTTCTTGCCCCATTGGAGGATTCAACAGCATTGGCAACCTTGCCTTTCTTGATTCCTTCCTCTAGCCTTTGACCAATGGTCACCAAATCAGTAAAGTTGGAGGAAACGCTTCCAATCATTTTCTCCCAATAGATAGGTGAGAGAGTATCCATAAACATTCCAGTTAATTATTTTTCAGCCAAAGGAGGTTCCACTTGAGAAGCTAGCTCTCTCCAACGTTGAGCATACTCCTTGAAAGACTCTCTTTCTTTTTGAGACATATTTTGTAGTTGACGGCGGTCAGGAGCCATGTCTAGATTGTACTTGTATTGCTTCATGAAAGCATCAGTCAGATCTTGGAAGCAATGGATACGACTCTTCTCAAGTCCCATATACCACTTTAGGGAAGCGCCAATCAGACTATCTTGAAAGCAATGAATCAACAATTTGTCATTCTTAGTATAAGCAACCATCTTGCGGTAGTACATGGTCAAGTGACTTCTTGGACAAGTGTACCCTTTGTACTTTTCAAACTCAGGAGTTTTGAACTTGGCAGGTATGACCAGGTCGGAAACCAAACACATGTTCTCAGCAGCAACCCCAAAATAATCAGCACCTTCCACGGCTCTTAGTCTTTTCTCCAGGGTTTGATATTGTTCTTTGACTTCATCAATGTCACCAGCTTGGTACTCGAAGAGAGGATTTTCATAAGTGGTTTGGCCAGCAGCGTGCACAATTGGCTGAGACTCAGTCATGATTGGAGCTTGGAATATTGGTCGTGAAGGTTGACCCAACATAGTAGTAGTGGCGTGAGGCGGAGAATAATTTGGAGGTAAACCAAATTCGGGCCAAGTAGTGGCAGGCCTCTGAACAGGAATAGGGTCTTCAACATTGTTGGCGACCTCTTGAATAGCAGTCCTTTGAGGTGGCTCTCCTCTAGCAATCAGAACTTGCAACATCTCGGTGAGCTTAGTCATTCCTGACTTCAAATCTTCAATCTCCATTCTAACTTCAAGATTGCGTTGCTCTTGGTCCGCCATTCTTCGTCTGACGTTGGCTCTATTCTCGTACTCGTGTGGAGGAACCAGTTTGACAGTTGACAGATAACTGAATGAAAGAGACAGTTGGAATGAGGTACTTGGACAACATGGATGTATGCATGATGCAAATGATATGTCATGCAATGTTGGATGCAGAGTATGATAACAAAATAACTTATTGGGGAAAATTCCTTAAGTTAGGACGGTTCTAAGTTCTTTTACCCAAGAATCCCCTCACAAGGATAGCTCTAAAGTTTTTGGAAATAACGGTACCTAGAGGCATCCGAGCATGATCAGAATTTCATCATGCGACAGGTGAACCGTCTTATAACAAATTTCATGAATATGCAACCTCTAGGCGAAGTTATCGTACCAATCAGACAAGGAGTGCAACTTGGGGATCGATACATAACTTCTTTAGATGGAACGGGTTCTAAAGGTCTTTGGAGTTAGCGACGAAATCAGATTTCTGCCATGCGATGGGCGAACCATCTTATGACAAATTTCATGACTAAGTCTCCTCCAAGTGGGGTTTTCGTATTAGCCATTCCAGGTGTTCACCTTGGGGACTAGCACTACACAACCACCTCCTAACTTATGTTTTTTCTCTTGTTTTTCAAAAGCTCGGGTTGAGAGCTTCACTCAAATATCATTCCCATATCCACAAATGAATATACAGAAATAAAAGCGATAAAGCAAGAGTAAAGAAACATAAATAGTACAAGAATAAAAATATAAATGACATAAGCATAAAAAACACAAGAATAAATAGACAAAAGTAAACACTCATATACAAAACATACTAAACTAGGGTTGACTCTCTTAGGATTTCCCCAGCAGAGTCGCCACCGAACTTTATTTATTCCAAAAAGGAAAGGGAAAATATCGATAAAACCCACGAATAAAAAGGAAATGGATAAGATGGTCGTTCGTAACCAAATTAGGGTTCGGGAGTCGGTTAAGCAAGGGGAAGGTATTAGCACCCCTCACCTCCATCGTACTCGATGGGACCCATTTAGTTAGTTTCGCGTTTGAGTGTTTAGTGTAATGTTTGTGTTCTTATGCTTATTAATCGAGAAAAGATGAAAGAAATGTTTTTAGGGTTTTTATTATTATGAAGAAAAAAGAAATGATTTTTTATTATTATGCTCGCCAAGACATTTGTATCTTGTGCCTACGTATTCCCTAGTGCAATGGGAAAGTCAGAGCAATCGTAGTTCGGGCGAAGAACCACGAAATGTTTGTTGGTTGATTTTAGCGAGAGGTACTCGATCGCTTTCAAATGGAAATACTACGCGCACATGGATATGAGATCACTACAAGAATGGATGACTAAATCAAGATAAGACATGATTTTGGCCATCATCGCATTCGAGTGGAAGATGTTCGATCTTCACGTGTGGAAGTATGTTCGTATTGAAAATTGGATAAGTGTCTCGTTTATGAGAAAAGTTTTAAAGTAAAAAGTGCCATGAGGCAAAAAAGTTGAATGAAATTAAGGTTGTATTTTAAAGGGACGTTTAGCAAAGGATTGTGCATAGGTGTGCACCTAGCGCGTCTTTACCCAAGGTATTGAACAGGAGCGAGCCCCATTGTCACTTGTTGTCCTTGTTAATTAATTTTGGTTCAAAAGATCAAGGTATTCAAGAGGTGTTCACCCCTTGTCACTTAATCTCTTGGTTTGATTAATGTGTTTTGATTCAAAAGATCAAGGTATTCAAGAGGTGTTCACCCCTTGTCACTTAACCTTTTGGTTTGATTAAAGTGTTTTGATTCAAAAGATCAAGGTATTCAAGAGGTGTGCACTTCTTGTCACTCGATCTTTCGATTTGATTAAGGTATTTTAGTTCAAAAGATCAAGGTATTCAAGAGGTGTTCACCCCTTGTCACTCAATCTTTCGATTTGATTAAGGTATTTTAGTTCAAAAGATCAAGGTATTCAAGAGGTGTTCACCCCTTGTCACTCAATCTTTCGGTTTGATTAAGAAAAAAGATTTTTTTTTTGAAAGGGAGAAACTCGACGTTGGATCGAGAAATTATTGAATAAAAAATATTTTTGTATAAAATAAAAAGACTAAACTAAATACTTAATAAAAATAAAAATTAGTTTTGAATTTTTCTTAATTACAACTTAAACTAAAAATCTAAATTAACTTAATAAAAAGAGTACCCAAATCCTACTTTGAAAATACATAACTTATATATTAAATTAAAACTATAAAAAACGTTTGCAAAGGAGTGAATAAATAGTGACGTGTCTTGTTTCTCATTCTCCAAAATAACATGCTTTAGTAGTGATTTCAAACTCCAATCATAGCGAGACACGGCATTGAGAAGGAAAACAAAGAGACCACTGTGAACTCAACTTTGAATCATAAAACAATGCACTTAGTGATTATCCATTATCCATGAGACTAAGGCATAGTTTCTTATATAGTTATTCTATGCAATATACAGTATACACTCACATCTTTCTAACCATACATATAATACCTCCATGTCTATGGATCTTTCTAACCACATATATAATACATTAACAGTAGAGAAAAATGAAAAAAAAAACTTAAATTGAAAACAAAAATTACAACATACCGAGAGAGATTCGTAGAGAAAATGGAAACGCAGCTGGAGGGAGCTGACTTCCACGGTGGCTTGCAGTGTTGTTGACGGAGGTTCTATGCGGTTGTGCGCAACCAGATTGGTAGTTGGACGAGATTGATGTTTTGGTTTTATTGTTGTTCAGCCGCTAGTTTTCATGGCGTAAGGTTGTGTTTATGTATGGTTATATGGTGGTAGAGGGTGAACACAAAAGTATGGTGGAAGGAGGTTTAGTGTAGAGGTTATATTTGAAGAGAGGTGAGTTATATTATGGAGGTGCAGCCATGGTTTTATGGAGAAGAGTGAGATAAATGGTGGTTGAGTTTGGATTCTTCACTACCTTTTTTCAGTTTGTCTTCCTTGGTTAAACGAGAGAGAGCGTGACCGATGGCTGCGGCGGTGTTGGTTTTTTTTTCTCTTTTGCAGAATTTTTCGTTCTTTTTCGTGTGGCTCTGTTCGTTTGGTCCTCCCCCCTTTGAGCTACCCGTTCCTCCTTTTATATTCTGAGATTAGGGTTTAAAAGGGACTTCAAGAGTTTTTCTTTTGAACAAATATGGTATGCTCATTATAACTTTCTTGATGCAAGTATTGTAGGAACAATTTGATGAAATTTTTGGTTTTTTTATTGCAGGTTTTGGAGCAGACTATAATAGCAGAGTTTTGGCTTGTTCCTGCTGTTTTTTTGTGGACAGAGATTTTGGTACATGAGCAGGGCATTTGGACCATTGTACAACAAGAGTTTTGCAAAGTGGTGGCTTGAAGATACTGAAGATGATGTGCTGCATCTTATATTATTTTGTTTGTTTGACTTGTGGTGTAAAAGTGAACCTAGAAAAAGAATTGGGCCCAAGAAACAAGGTCCTTTTTATTTATAAATCTTACTAGGGGTGGACATCGGTTCGGGCCGGATCGGATTCGGGCCAAAAACCTCAATCCGGCCCAACCCTCGGGTGACATAAACAGGCCCAATTCCGACCAAATGGAACATCGGTTTTTTCGGGTTCGGGTTCAAACGGGTTCGGGTAACTGCATCGGTTTTTTTCGGTTTTTTTAAGATGGGCCAATATGAAATCAAACCCAAATAGTAAATTTAATAGATTTTTTTTTTTTACTTTTTTTTAAATCTTACTATAAATCTTGTACTTAGACCACTCAAATTTAAGCCCAATTACAACCCAATATAAATTTTATTTTAATTTTAAAAATAACAAAATTACCTGATTTTTTATTTAAAAAAAACTATTGATTATTTGGATAAAAAAGTGATATTTATTTTCTCAAAGGACTATTTTGAGCAATTTATCACAAAAATTTCAAAACTAGCCCCTTTTTAACATACAACCAGATTCATCTTTGAGCATAATAAAATGCAGTAAGATTCAACAAGATTCAACACAGTAACATTCAACACAAATGCATTCCAAATATAAAAATGCAGTTATAAACAGCCAACAAAGTAGTCATAAATGTATTACAAATTCCATAACACAGCCAACAAAAATACAAAAATAAATTCAACACAAATGCATTCCAAATATAAAAATGCAGTTATAAACAGCCAACAAAGTAGTCATAAATGTATTACAAATTCCATAACACAGCCAACAAAAATACAAAAATAAATCCAAGAATATTGATCAGTCCTCTTCTGCTATCTTATTTCCAGCAGAATATTGATCAGTCCAGCTATCTTATTTCCAGCAGAATATTCTATATATAAAACTCCAGCTACAGCAGAATATTCTATATATAAAACTGAGATACACCAAACAGACCATCACATAAGATAAATAAATATAACCCAATAAATTCAATAAATTCAGTCCATATCGAGTCCTTGAAAATTAAAAAAAACACACAAACATAAATATCTTATATTGTCTGCATAACAATTAGAACCCAAAAAATCCAAAAAAAAAATCAGTCTGATAAGTTGTTCAACACCATCCTCTCCACCATCATCCTCCTCGGAATGACTGCACCTTCATTATGGATAAATTCATACAAATGCAAACATATGTTGACATTTTAGTAGGAACTAGAAAAGTTATTATAATCATAAACATTCTAGTTTTTCATTTATCTATTTCATTGGTATCTTAGTAGGAACTAAGAAAACTTCTTTTGACCAGAAGCAAATTGTTCATCCTACCGATGGAACATTCATTTATCTATTTCATTGGTATCTTAGTAGGAACTAAGAAAACTTCTTTTGACCAGAAGCAAATTGTTCATCCTACCGATGGAACAAAGGCAATTAAAATATCCTTACCAAAGGTTCTTGAATCCTTCAATTGCACAATTGAACACGATTATATAAATATAATCTGCAAAAGGTCATGATAAAGATACATAACCAAGGAAATGATTTTCTTGATTTTCCCATTTATCTGCAAAACAGAACTTACCAAAGAAATGATTTTCTTGATTTTCCCATTTATCTACAAAACAGAACTTACCAAGGAAATGATTTTCTTGATTTTCCCATTTATCTGCAAAACAGAACTTACTGATTTTCTCTTTTCTCACTTAGAAGCTTGTAGTATTGAGAATGAAACATACTAAAAAAATATCAAAACATCAAAACAGTTATTTTCTTTTATCTGCTTACATGTTTGGGAACCAATGCCCTGTAGAGTGTTGGCCAACTGCTTCATCACTACACAACTCAAACAATCTGCAAGCACAAAGAAAAATTTCAATCAACATATGTTTGGTTAGTTAAAGAAGGGAAAGCTCCATTCACTTCCATAAATTATAATTTTGATATATGAAAATTCATTCCTTTGAAAACCATACCAAAGACAAAATTCTCAGAATAAATACTCTCAACATTCTTTTCTTCAACTGAGTGAATTTCTCCAATATTTTACTGCAAATACAACTAAAAATTTGAATCAAACACAGTAAAAAGAAAAAAGAAAACAGAATATAAGCAAGCATAATCAAACATGGTCATACAACATAAACATAAAGCAAACATAAACTTAACTCACAATCAAACACACATAGGTGAAAGATGATAAATTTTCATGTCCAACAATCTCTCATTTGAGAGCATAGCGCTGAACTAAAGCTTCAGCCTCTAAGGTTTCAGCAATGACGGTGATGGTATTGATGGTTGTAGTGAACGACTGAAGGAAACATCAAGATGGTTTATGGGTGATGAGAAAGTGAAGGATATGAGAGAGGCGGCGGCGGAAAATTTTTCAGATTTTACAGATTAGGGTTACAAACTTAGGGTGAAGTTGATGCAATTTATATACTAATAATAATAGATCGGACGGGTCCGGATTCCGACGGGCCCAACAAAATCATCTGAACCCGACCTTAGATATCCGATCAAGCCCAATTTCATCATCCGCCCAGCCCGCAGAACCGATTGAAACCGACCGCAACAATTTCGAACCACCCGGATCGGTCGGCTTTCTTCGGGTGGTTCCCGAATGTCCACCCCTAAATCTTACTATCTATTTTTTTTTATATACAACCATTTGAATTAAAAAAAGCCATAATAATAATAATAATAATAATAATAATAATAATAATAATAATAATAAAAATAATAATAATAAAAAATGTAAATAATAATAAAAAAAATGTTAATAATATTAATAATAAATAATGATGAAATGAAAATTAATCTAAAATAAATCTATAATATAAGAAAAGTAATGGTTCTGGAAAAGTCAAAAATACCCTTATTTGATTTTTTGACACCACATTAAATTGTGGTTTTTTGGTCTTTGCACCATAAAGTTCTTATTTTACTATTAAAATAATACAACTCTTATATTTTATCAAATCTCTCTTCATTCTCTATTTTTTCTCTTTCATCACTTTCTCACTTCTTTCTTCTAAAAAAAATTATTATTGATATACATTTTTTTTATATACGAAAAATGATATTTATAATCGAAATATTTTTTAATAAAAAATAATATACGAGAAAAATTTATTCAAAAAATCTATTGTTGATCTAAATATTTTTATATACGAAAATTTAATATTGATCCAAATATTTTGTAAATGATACCTAAATAAATATAATATTTGTATACAAAAAAAATTTATTATTTACGAAAAATTATATTTATGCTCCAAATAATTTTTATTCAAAAATGATACACAGGAAAATATCTACTATTGATCTAAATATTTTTATATGCGAAATTTACTATTGATCCAAATATTTTTGTAAATGATACCTAAAAAAAAAAGAAGTTTGTATACGGAAAAAAACCTATTATTTATCTAAATATTTTTATATACGAAAAATGTTATTTATGATCCAAATATTTTTTATTCAAAAATGGAATAGGCCAAAATATCTATTATTGATCTAAATATTTTTATATACAAAAATTTGATATTAATCCAAATATTTTTGTAAATAACACCCAAACAAAACTAATATTTGTATATGGAAAAAAATCTATTTTTTTACAAAAAATTGTATTTATAATTCAAATATTTTTATTCCAAAATGGTATACGGAAAAATAATCTACTATTGATCTAAATATTTTTATATACGAAATTTACTATCGATCCAAATATTTTTGTAAATATTTGCCTAAACAAAACTTAGGTCTGTATATGGGAAAAATCTATTATTGATTTAAATATTTTTATATACGAGAAATAGTATTTATGATCAAATATTTTTGTAAATATTTTCCTAAACAAAAATGAGGTTTGTATACGGGAAAAAATCTATTATTGATCTAAATATTTTTATATACGAGAAATAGTATTTATGATCAAATATTTTTTATCCAAAAATGGTATACGGGGAAAAATCTATTTTGATCTAAATATTTTTTATACGAAAATTTAATATTGATCCAAATATTTTTGCAAATGATACCTAAATAAAAATAATATTTGTATTATTATTTACGAAAAATACTATTTATGATCCAAATATTTTTTATTCAAAAATGGTATACAGGAAAAAAATCATGTAAATATTTTTATATAGGAAATTTATTATGGATCCAAATATTTTTTTAAATGATACCTAAACAAAAATGAAGTCTGTATACGGGAAAAATCTATTATTGACCTAAATATTTTTATATACGAGAAATGGTATTTATGATCAAATATTTTTGATCCAAAAATCGTATACGGGAAAAACTATATTATTTTGATCTAAATATTTTAATATACGAAAATTTAATATTGATCCAAATAATTTTGTAAATGATACCTAAACAAAAATAAAATTTGTATACGAAAAAAAATCTATTATTTACGAAAAATAGTATATATGATCCAAATATTTTTTATTCAAAAATGGTATACGGGAAAAAATTATTATTGAGTAAATATTTTTATATACAAAATTTACTATTGATCTAAATATTTTTGTAAATGTTACCTAAACAAAAATGAAGTGTGTATACGGAAAAAAAAATCTATTATTGATCTAAATATTTTTACATTGGAGAAATGGTATTTATGGTTAAATATTTTTAATCCAAAAATGGTATACGGGAAAAAATCTATTATTGATCTAAATATTTTAGATATGAAATAATCAATTATTTATCTAATTTTTTTCTTTTTTAACATTTTCATTTAAAATAAATAATGTATCTAAATTCGCGTAACCGAACAGTATTGAATATTAACGGAAATCGGAAGTTACTTAAAATATTTTTTATTAACAAGAACATGAAGTTACGTATATTAACTGAACATGAAGTTACTTATCATAATATTGAATATTAACGTGAACATGAAGTTACTAATCACAATATTGATTATTAACAGGAACATGAAGTTACTGATTAAAATATTTTTTATTAACGAGGACATGAAGTTACTGATCACAATATTGAATATTACGGGAACATGAAGTTAGTGATTAAAATTTTTTTATTAACGGTGACATGAAGTTACTGAACACAATATTGAATATTAACTGAAATCTGAAGTTACTAATTAAAATATTGAATATTAACGGGAACATGAAGTTACTGATCACAGTATTGAATATTAACGGGAACCTAAAGTTACTGATTAAAATATTGAATATTAAGGGAACATGAAAGTTTCTGATCAAAATAGTGAATATTAACGGGAACAAGAAGTTATTAATCACAATATTGAATATTAACGAGAACCTGAAGTTACTAATTAAAATATTGAATATTAACGGGACCATGAAGTTATTGTTCACAATATTGAATTGAATATTAACGGGAACATGAAGTTACTGGTCACAATATTGAATATTAACGGGAACTTGAACTTACTAACTAAAATATTTAATATTAATATGAACACGAAGTTACTGATCAAAATATTGAATATTAACGGAAATATGAAGTTAGCAATCAAAATATTTTGAAATTAATGGAAACAGATTTACTGAGCAAAATATTAAATATTAACGGGAACATGAAATTACTTATCAAAATATTGATTATTAACGGGAATGTGAAGTTACAAAAGGCTATTTAGACACAATTTAATTTTGGTGATTTCAATTTTATTTCTGATTTTTTTTAGACAATTTAATATTAATTGTTCTTATTTTTTTCCATAAAATGTTAATTACTTTTAATATAATTTTTTCTATTAAAAATTATATATCTAAAACAAATGCGCGTCCCGTACCAGAACCCGTGCGAACGCACGGGTTTGTTACTAGTTTAAACTAAACATAAGAATAATATTAAAGACTAAAAAGAAAATTAGTCTAACCTAAACTAAAAAATAAATATAAAATAGTATAAGAATTAAATTTATTTTAAACTATATAAGTTATTTTTGTTGACTTTAATAAAAAATCAATTTTTTCGAAGATATGCAAAATGCGACGATTAAAAGAAATATATATGCGACATGACCTAGAATGAATGAAATTTGCGGGTCAAAAATTGGGGTGCGACAGGAAGGTATTAGGCACCCTCAATCCTTTCCTAAGGGTTGCACTATAAAGCTGAGGTTTATGGTTAAACATAAAGAAAAGTGACAGAAAGTTAATAGGGTTAAAAGGCTAATTATTTGAACATGATTAGAGTTTGCAGGAGGGGGACTCGCCTTGTTACAAAGTGCCTACGTATCTCCTTAGGGAGAATCAGAGTCAACGTAGTTCGGGATAAGGATTGTACGCCTTTTGAATTTGATCTGATATGGTTTGAAGGCTTTTTGAGTTGCCTTATCGTAGTTATGATAAATCGCAGTTTTGAAAAGGTTTGGGAAGTGTTTTAAGGTTGGGCGTACAACCCTGATTTAATATGTTTTCGTTAGGTGCAATGATCAATAGATTTGATCACGATAATTAACGAATTGAATTGTGTATCACTGGTTACTCTGACCAATAGATTTGATCGTCGCGGACAGCAAATGAAATGTGTTTTAGTAATATTTATTTTTTATCGTCAACTTCATAACCAATAAATTCAGTTATTACACGATGACGGATTCCTTTAATTTATATTTTTGTATCTCTTATCTAAAGTGACCAATAAATTCAGTCGGGTCGAGAAGAGAATTTAAAAAAGGGTAAATGTCAATTAATATTAATAAATTAAATTAAATCAATTAAGTTCATCTCTCGTCAATGCGACTAATGATTATAATTGGATCGAGGATAAAATAATATAAATAAACAATTAACAACTATTATTAATTTTATTATTTTTCTATTTGACAAGGGGGGTGTATTTTAATTTTAATAGACAAATCAGGGGGGTGTTATTTAGTTAAAAGCCTGGCCCATTAAGGGAGGCTGAATGATTCAACGTGGCAACCTTGAGGGACTATAGTATAAGGAACAAATTCTGGGCATTAGATCTAAGGGACTAATGAATCAAGGGGTTAGATCTGAGAGGCTATGGAGAGGCCTATAGTATGAAGCGCATGGGATCTCATAGGAAAATCTAGAAAAAATATATGTTGGAAGGAGGGCTCGAACCTATGACCCTCCACTCCCATACGCGGTCTCTTAACCACCCCAGCCAAATTGCTCGTTTGATAATAATACACATGCAATATATTATACACAGAATATAAAGAAACAGTAGAAACTGCGCACGAAATTTCAAACTAGCGAACCAGGGCGTGACAACTCATCATCTTCCCCATAAGATTCATAAAAACCTGTAAATATTTGCTACGAATCTGCTGCGATTCTTTTCGTAGCAACCAAACCTGAAAAATAACGATTCGCACATACAAGCATATAAACATGGCGCGATCCCTTCACCCTCTTCGTTTTCATCATACAAATCCAGTCATACCATTATTTTAGCCTAATTTTGCCCTTACAAGAAACCCCTAATTTAAACCTTAAAAGCTTCACTCGGCCTCCAATGGCCGATCACATTAGAATGCGCAACAATTCAATTAATCAATCCAGAAATATCCACAGGAATCAGACAAAGCCAAATATGCAATCAAAACATCATGAATATGCACATATCATGTTAATCGATTCAGAATTTAGAACGACTTACTTTAGCTTATTGGAGGTCGTTCTGGGGGTGTTGGCGAAGCGTAGGGATCCAAACACCTTCAGAATGTCTTGAGGAAGCTTCTGCACCCTTCAAATCTTGTTGAATCCTCTTAAATCTCAAAAACCGAATATGAATTCTTTGGAGATTTTTTACGTTATTGCGTATGCTTCCTGGCCTAGAATTTTCGTCCCCTAGTCCCTTGCCTTGTGTTCAATACTTATAGGGAACGAATTAGGTCACTGAAAACAATCAAAAACCTTTTTGAGTCCAATCTTGCCAAGGCTTGAAGATTTGATTTGAAACTTGAATGGAGACTTTCTTTTTTTGCCAAATCTTTTGTTAATCCTTTCCCAATTAATACACCACGAAAATATATTGCAATTTTGTCATAAATGTGATTGAAATTGGCTAATATAATTTCCTTAATCCAATCTTTTATTTTTTCTTCCAAATATATCACTTTAAATCAATTTTAAATTAAATAAAAATGTATAAAATTGATAATTTCGTGGCACATGGTTTTGGATAATTTAGGTAACTTATGGACCAAGATTATGTCTTAACAAGATAGGCCCATTTGCAAAAAATTCTAATTTGAACCCCTTTTATTTCACATTTTGCCTCCAAAATCACCCAACTTTGACAAGGCATATTTCTCTCAATTTTTAAGTTATGAAGGAGTTCTAGGACTTTTTAGAAACCTCAAGAGGTCCTCTATAAGCCACTTTGAAACATGTTTTTCATTTGGAGATTTTATCTTGATGATATACCCTTTGACAAAAAACTGTCTTTGGTTGACTTTTGAAAATGACCTATAATCTTTTGTACTATATATTCCAAATGAAGCATTTCTGGCCTTGGCTTGTGAGAGATAAAGTTGTAGAGCATCCAATTTCCTTCAAAATAGGCTTTGAGTGAGGAATTTCTGATGTTCCATGTGAAAGTTATGGCCAGTCAAAGTTGAGTTGACTTTCTCTTATAAAAACCCTAATTTGAAACTTTTTGCATTTGTTCATTTCTGAGTTTCTATTGATGAATCATGATAAATCTTTGATCAAATGATGGATATGTTCTTCCATACTTGATGTTGACCAAGAGTCAGGAGCTTTGATTGTACTTTGACCATGGTTGACTTTTTGGGCCAAACCAGTTGACTGTGGATCATCTAAGCTTTTGAATGAGTAATCTTTGGAATTGGGCTTTGACTTTTGTCATGGAGGTGTCTTGAGACATAATGGACCATGGAGAACTTCATTGGAGGCCTTAGTTTGTTAATTTCTTTAGGGAGATCCTAAACCCTAGTTTTAGGAGATTCTTGCTTAGGAGAATGTATTGATGAGACTCTTGACCTATGAATAAGATGTGGAAGGCAAATTTTGGGGTATGACATATACTAATTTAAATTGTTCATAATTTTACCTCTTGCTTCATCTAAAAAGCTTCTTGCATCATCATGCATGATTATCTAAAAAGCTTTTTCATCTAATTCTTGTGACAAGTGTTTGTACACAAAGTTGTGTGAGAACATTGTGATTTTCTTGTCTCCGTGTTGATTATATGTTGATCATTTATCAACGAGATGAATGGAACTTTAGAAACAAAGATGTTTCTAGATTCAACATTCAAGATGAAAAGATCTTGAAATGATAGACACCATTTTCGATCAAAGTAAAGCGAAATAGTGGGGGTTAAAAACATATTGAGAAAACTTCCAAATTCAAGATGAAAGATCTTGGACTAGTTGACACTTTTTTGGGGATCAAAACAATGCAAAAATAGTGGGGGTTGTGAACTTAGTCAAATACACTTTGTTGAGAAAGTTCTTGATAAGTTCAAATTGTCACGGTTCAAGAAAGTGCATATTCAATTTGATCTTAGTGTCAAAATAATGATGGAAGAGTTGTGGTAATATTAGAATACACAAGTGAAATTGGTCTTCTAGTATAATGTACTATATCCTACATAACATTTGCAATTAGTAAATGAGTAGATTTACTAGCAATCCAAATGGTGAGCATTGGAAGGCCATCACAAGGATTTTGATTATCTTTTAAAAACCAAAATCTTGACCTCCATTATGGTAGATTTCCTGCCATATTAGAAGGATATACCAATATGAGTTGGATATCGAGTGTTGGAGATCATATATTTACAACTAAGTGGATATTTACACTAGTTGGGGTGATTTCTTGGAAGAGCGAGAAACAAAGATGCCTCACTCTCTTGACCATGGAGCCATAGTATGTGGATCTCGCTTCCACTGGTCAAGAAGTTGAATGGTTGGTGGATCTTCTGTTGGAAGCTCCATTGGCTAAATACAGTGTTTCAAAGGTGTTAACACAATGTGACAGTTAAGCCAGTTTATCAAGAGAACTCATATAAGTATAAAATGAAAAGTCTGGGCACTGAGGCCTTAAACATTCTTTAGTGAGAAAATTGATTAAATATGTAATCATTTCATTCACATATATACGGTCGATCTATAATTTGAATGACTCGTTTACTAGACCACTGGCCAGGGATTTAGTAAATACAACCTTAAGAGGTGTGAGGTTGAAACTCCTTGAATAAGTGTTCCAACAATGATAGTAACCCAATCTAAATTTAATACATCTTAATTTAAGATTCAATGGGTAACAACAAGTCGTTGCTTTGGAAGTTGGTGCAACATTTTGTGACAATGTTGACTATTACATAATTGAGGGTTGAGTTTTTTAGAAACTCTTAATGAAGTTCTATATCGAGGAGGATATGTATCTCAAGAAATAGATACAAATTGAACTTCACCTATATGAATTTCAAGATGGTGTCGTCTTAAAGTGAGAGTTGGAGTTTCTCTCATGATAAAATTCATGAAGAACAGGAAAAGCACGTGGCCATAATAGTGCTAGACGAGATATGTAGGCGAAGAACGTTTAAAGAGTGTGTGTATAGTAACGCCGGTCTGATCACATAGGATAACTCTTCAAAGCATAGCTACCTAATGTTCCGATTAGGCTTTGCGTTGTCTTTACTAAGGTTAAGTTTAAGTCGAAAGATACCTAACTGTATTAACATTCTTTTGCTTTCTATATTCTGGAATTGGACTTTGTCATTATTAGAACAAGTGGGGGATTGTTGTAATTATAATATTAGTTGTTCCAAAATGACAAGAGAAGTGGATTTGAAAATTGACAACACTTCATGAAGAGTTGCAAAATGAAACCATGCAACTTTTGAAGTGTGTTTGTAGGCCAATCATTGTGACTTTTGGTAAAAGACATTGTTTCACCAAGGGTCGCTACCTTGTGAAACAATACCAATGTGGCCTATAAATAATTCATTATGGATTCAGAAAATAAAGACAAAAATGCAAATCCTCTAGAATAATTTCAGAGCACTCTTCGCTACATTTGAGTGTTTGCCAATCTTGTGCAAACTCGAAAAGACTGAATTATCCTGGTATTCCTGCGTAGAAACTCCAAAACAAACTGGGAGTGCTTGAAATACTATAAAAAAAAGTGTTCCGTACACGATTCTAGTATCGATTCCATTCGATTTAAAATGGAGTTTGAATTATGTTAAAATATATTTGTAAATACATATAATTTATAAAAACATTTTATAATCACTATAGAGTTCCAAAAACATTTCAAGAAAACTCAATATATATAATAAAGTAAAAAAGATGTGAGTATGTTAGAGTACATTGGTGCAATGGACGATAGTGATATATGGTGGAGATGTCAACTCAACTATCTATCCAATACTATAATGTTGCCCAAACTGACTAATATACCCTTCCTCCAAAAAAAATTTACACTAACAAAAGGCTATATAAGTAATTAACAAATTAAAAATTGGTCTTTGCCATTTGTGTGATTCTCATTGGACAAACTCAAATACTTTTGTACTTCCATTCAACTTTTTGCCCTCTTCAATACTATTTTCATTTGTCAAAACATTTTCATTCTCTCTCTTCCATTTTCTCTCGTCTCTTCTCTCTTCTCCATTAAACCCTAGCCGCCGTCGGTCATGTCTCCGGTCACCACCACCTTAATGAAAATATTAAGCCCATTTTCATATTCCCCATCTCACGGGTGTCACAAAGAACCGGTTGAATTCTTATTTCAAGCGATTTCGCCATCGAGCGCCACCTCTCCTTCTCTGATACTCGCAAAACAATCACATCAATGTTCAGTGTTAATTTGCTTCTCTGTGTCGAGTTTTATCATTTTTACTTCTATGGTAAACAATCATAGGCCTCGCCGACGTCGTCGTGACCGTCGATGCCAGAGACGAAGATCTAGATCTGAAATTGAAATCATAGGATGCGATAAGACTAATCTGATGCGGTGCGGAACATACACTACTCGATGTACTTGCGAAATGAGATTTGGTGTAAACCGCCGTGAAACAAAATCTTCTTCATTTTCTATCTTCTCTCTCTTTGTCTTCTCTCCCATTTTCTATCTTCTCTCTCTTTGTCTTCAAACCCTAGCGCCACAAAAATTCTATCTTTATTTCACTCATCTCTTCGTATCTTCTTATCTGCAGGTAATATTCCTTAATCTGTAGTTTCCTAGGAAGGGGAATCGCTCTATTGATGTAGCAAGGCATAAGAAAAAATGTTTGCATCCCTAAATGTGAATAATAAAAAAATGGGTTACTTTTTTTTTTGGTACAATAAAAAAATGGGTTACTTTAAAGCCAGATCCAATAAGCTTCTTATTTGTTTGCATTTAATGTGTTTGTGGAGAATTTTAGCGAGTATTGTTATTGATATTTTCAATACTGCAGAAGTACAAATGTTTTGGTGGCAAGGTGGCTCTCTAAGCATATCTTTCAAAAATTCAAGTTTGAACAAGAACAATCCATTCTCTGTAAGCATATCTTTCATATTTTCTATGTTTACCTTTCAGTTCATGTTAGATTTATTAATAATGTTGGTATGACAGTGAAGATGACAAACAAGACCTAGGCAAAGAAAATACAGTCTCTGCCTCAATGTCAAAGGTTGCTTAATATGAAAGGTTGTTTTAGTTTTTTTTAGGACAGAAGGATTTCCTCCCAAATTGAAAGTGAATTTTCTTTTTGTTTTTCTCATTTTCAACTAACATTGAACTATTGAGTTTTACATATTCTCTGTAGCATATGCACTTTTTATGGAAGTGTGTCCACTCTCTAATACATATCGATTCATGTGAATTCATTTTCTCAATTTATTGTCGTGTTATTTTGTGTTATGTTCGGTGTCAGTGTTTTGCATGATTTAGTTATTTATGTGAGTAGGTTCTTTGATATTTGTGATACTAATAACATTGTTGATTTATGTGAATATGTTCGGTGTCAGTGTTGCGAGTTCATTTGGATTTTTTTTAATTTTATTTTGAATTTCAATTTTCATATTTTAGTTTGTTCATTCATTATCAGTGTACTCTTTTTGTTGTTTCACTCAATCATTTTACAAAATAAATAGTTTTTTTACTTGTATCATTATTTTTGTTAGGCCGCTTGCAAACAATTTATTGAGTGGAAGTGTTCCTTCCAGTATTTGGCAAAACAATATTTCAAATCCTGATAAAAGATTGCCACTGTAAGATCTCTATATCGTTTCTCTTCTATCTAGAGGTGTATATTTTTTAGTGCGTATGAGTAATGCTTGACTGTTTTTATTGAGCAATATGCAGTAGCATAAGGGCAGCCTTAACATTGATGTTCATGCATCTAAGGAGAAATTTGTCAAGGATAAGTCCTTCAGGTTTGTTGACATGTTCTGATAGTGCGGTTGAACCAACACTGACCCCAATTTCGATTCACGAGAGCAGTGAGGATGCATTAGACTTGACTTTTAGTCAGATGGTTTGTGATATTCACTTGTGCCTTGATTTGTTAGTTATATTTGATAAATATATAATATATTTTTTTACGACTAAAAAATGATTTCGATAGAGACAAAACAGGCAGAAGAATGGGAGAAGAGAGATTCAAGACTTTTGAATTATTGGAAGGAACCAAATTGGTCCCTGCCATTCTATTTGTGTTATTTCTGTTTTATACTGAAATTATCATAAATTGTACCAATTTTATTTTGTAAAAGATACCAGTTTCTGCCAACTTCCTAACCACACCGGAGTGTAAACCTGAGATTGCAACTCCGTTGTGTCATGCATTCTGGACAGTGCATCAACAACTTTGTTCTCCAACCCGGGTTTGTAAACTATGTCAAAATAGTACCCTTAGCTTTGCGGCCTAATTTTGATGATCCATGGTTGTAATCCTTTTTGTAGTCACTGTTTTAAGCTCTTTTGATGGCTGCTAACTGTAAATTTATGTCCCAATTAATATAGTCTCCAATGTTGTATTGTCAATGCCTCCAATGTTGTATTGCTAATGCCGCTCCATCAATTTTTTTCCGAATGTATATTTGGTTAAATTGTGATCGCTTAAAGCTTTACTCTGTAAAAAGCACATAGGCCAGCCTTGCTGCAAAAGAATGGCACCCAACCCATTACCCAGAGCATCATTTTCAATTACAAACTCCTGAGTAAAATCAGGAAGAGCTAGCGCCGGGGGTGTTGTCACCTCCTTAAGAATCTCAGAGGCTTCTCTCTCCTTAAACTTTGCAGGGTGGACACATAAGCTTCTGAGAAGGGTATTGAAGTTGCTGCTGCATTTGTTATCGTTTCTGAAAAATTAATAATGTTTTTGTTGTTGCCAGTGCAATTTTATAAGTTGAATAAATACTTTGTTGTGACTTGTGTCAAAATTTATAACTAATCATGTTGATTGCAAATCAAATTGTGACTGCCATTTTTTCTCTCGGTGACATGATGGTCTATATTAATCTAAAAATAATTTTGGAACCAATATAAAGTTCTGTTATTGATGGACCTTATGTGAAGAGCCACTTGCATTTAGGAATATAATTGTTGATATTAATTTTTTATGTTGTTCTACTTTTATGAAAATAATAATGTAAATAAAAGTTTGAAAGGTACTTGACACAGTAACTCTAATGACAGTGAAAATAAACATATAATAAACATATACTAATGGAGAAATACTTGCATGAACACGAACCTAAATCCAATTTTTTAGGCACAATCAATGAAAAGAGTGAGAATATAAATTTATTTAAATTTTAATTTTGTTTTTAATTGACATCATGGGGATGGTTGAGATAAAAGAGGAGAGAGACATTTTTATTTTTAATTTTTAATTAATAAAAAAAATGTGATTGGTTGTGTGTAAGTACAGGTGTTATGGTTGTGTCCCATATTCCGCCTAAAAAATCTCACTCATCCCATTTTTTATAAAATAATATATTAACAATTAACAATTATAATAACGAAACAAATATTTGACTTTTCAAATCAAATCAACACCGAATGAGTAATTGACACGTGGCAAGTTATGCTTTTTAAAAAAACAAACAAACGATATAACCTGCAAATAAGAGAAAGAGAAAAGTTTAAACTTTCAGATCTCTATCTCGTACGACCTCCTCTCTCTTTCTATGAAAGAGAAGAACAACAACCGAGCAACCCAAAACTCAGAAAGAAAATCCTTCCTGCGATCATCCCAATAAACCAGAAACCTTTAAACCCTTATTCCCAGAATCCCCCAAATCAAACCCCAGAACAACATGCATAAACAAGATTACAAGAATTAAAGCTAAGTGTAATACCAACCCTTCTTTTGACGTGAATCCTCGTGCGTTCGTTCCTCTCAGTCTTTGGTTCTGATTTCTTCTCCTTTCTGCCTATTTGTAGGTATTTGGAAGAGATGAAGCCGCGGAAAGGTTTGAAGAATCTAGGGTTTCAGTTCTGAAACCCAGATCTTACACGGGGAGGTTTTGATGCTCGTGAGGGATTCGCGGCCAAGGATGCAAGCCACGAAGTTTCTGAATCTCTCTTCTTCTTTTTTCGATTTTGTAGGTATGAAGATGTTTGGGGATTTAGGTTTCAGTTTTGAAACTCTAAATTCTTATGAAGGGGATTCAAGGAATGAGCAAGTTCTACGCCCAATTTCTCCTCCTCTCCCTCTAATTTTGTTGGTTTTATATAGTGGAAGAAAGAATGCTCAACATGGAAATAGTTTGAAAAACAGATTAAAATACTTTAAATTTGGTATTCAAGTTAATAATCATGGTTTCCATTTTGATATGATATTGTCGAAACATTGCTTTGGAAAGAATAAGATGGTTTTGGAAATGTCACAGATTCTTGTCATGTGATTATTTTGGAAAAAATTTAATGAAAATCGGATCAATTTACTGTCATGTATTTCCTAGCTTATTTGAACTAATAACAATATTAATAAAATAATAATATTAATAAAATCCTAATAATAAAAAACTAATAAACTATAATAATATTAATAATAGTAAAAAAAGATAATTTAATAAAACAATAAAAATCTAATAAAAATAGTTACTAATAAAACCAAATACTTATAAAATATAAATATGTTTCTTGGTTAACTGTGCTATTTAATTTATTCAAAATAAAATATAAATATGTTTCTTGGTTAACTGTGCTATTCAATTTATTCAAAATAAATTTGCAGTATAAAATATATAAAGTGTCGAGCAAAATTTGTTTATTTAAAAAATATAATTAATTCAAAGTAACTGTTACATATTTTTTAAATAAAAATTACTGTTAAAATGTTAACAAAATATAAAAAAACTTATAAAACCAAAGTTAAAAGTAATTTAAATGTTAGAAATAAGGCGGGCAAATTTGGGGTATGACAATATGGACTGGACTTTCAGGACCTTCTCGGTTGGTGATTCGATTGCCGAACTGAGATAAGCGCCTTCGAGAAAGGTCAATGATATGAGTTCCCTAGAACCCGATCTTTATATAAGACAGGTTGAACCAACTAAACTTCAGTGGGGAGGTACTTACCTACGAATTTCATGCAAGCCTCTAAACCTAAGGGCACTTGTGTGACTTGTTTGTGTTTGCTACTAACCTTTGTTTCCTTGCAGGTTTTGTTAAAAGACTTATTTGACCTTACTATCTCACGCTGTGCCTAATGAACTGCATTCGCATAACATTCATCACAAAAGCATGCAAAATCTACAAATTTAAAATGGAAAATCGTTTGAAAATAAGAAAAGAAAGAGTAAAAGATATAACCTACGATATTTGAATATTGAAATAAGTCCCGGTCGGCACGGTTGATGTCCGAACAGGTTTCCCAACACATTTTCGGATGAAAAAATAACTTTCCCATTGGTGGTGAGGAGAGTAATTATTCCAGAAACGGTTGTGATCATAACCTTGATGTTGATTTTGAGTTTTTTTGAGGAGGAGGAGGAGTAATGGGAGATGGTGGGGAAGGAGGTGTAATGGAATATGGCGGCGGTGGAGGTGAAGGTGGAGTTTGGTGGCGACGTGGTGGTGGTGGTGGAAGTGTAATGAAAGGGTTGGGTGGAGATGGTTGCGGTGGTGACAACTCCATTTCGGATCGGGTTGTAGTTGTAAGCACGATGAAACAACTTAAAATGGAAAAAAGAGTGAAACCAAGAGTGAAAGAGTGGAAGGAAAGTTGATCTTCATGATACTGAGAGTGAAAAAGATAATTAAAAAAGGTGATGGAACCATCTACGTTAAAGAGGCGCTAGAGAAGTTATATAGGGAATGATACTTCCTGAACAACAGTAAAAAGTTCATAATGTTTAATAATTACTATCCGCAAAATATCAGTCTGTTTGAATAGTACTATATGTAGACGAAAAAAAGCAAAAAAATTAAAAGGAGTTTAGAAATAGAAGTGTTGCGTCAAAGTTAAAGAGAGATGTAAAAAATTTCCCATAAAAAATCAAAAAAATATTGTGATAGTGTTTACGATAAAGAAACCCATGAAAATGAAGAATTAATTGTTCATTGACTATAAAGTAGTGTAAAACTACTTACTACTATATTTGCATACATGTCTTCAAAATGTTAGAAATTACAGTAAATAAACTAATTTAATACTAGCTGAAAAATTAATCATAGTTAATTGCATTAAATAAACAAACTCAAGCTAAGAAATACGTTATTTACATAGTGGGAGTATAAATTCTAGAGATATAAAGTAAGTTCTCCAATAATGAGAATTCTTACCCAATTTAGTTTTTGAATGTAAAATCATCCATGTGTCCACTTTATTTCATCCTTATATTTATTAGTAATAGATTAGTAGATATTGCAAATTGAATATGCAACCCAAGTGCATTAAAGATAAGTTTTATTATTTTCAATTCAATTTAGAGATACTCTATAGCTATTACATTACTAATATATTTGTGATCATATATTTAAATATTTTTATTCATATAATTCATAGATAGAAATATTGTAGTTGATATTTATATAATGTATTTTATTTGCAGGCGTTTTAATACTAAACCAATACATAGTGACAATTTAGACACTCGTTACTTTATTAATAATAATGAAGAATGATGTTGAGCATATTACTTTTTAAAATTATAGTATGGAAAATTAACTACAAGTTAATAACCTATAAATTATTTTGCACATAATCATGAAAATGATTATGTATGGACAAAATAACCTAATAATTACAACATTCAACCGATTTAATTAATAACTTATAACCATGTTAATATGAGCATGCACGAACAAAAATATGTCAAAGGCCCAAACGTTAAAGTGCCCAATTCAATACCAATTAGATTAACATACACACTAATTCCTAAGTTAATAATAATTCTAAATAAAATAAAATAATAAAATATAATTTATACTCTATCAAAATATCTATGAGTCTCTAATTGTTTAGAACGGAAAATTTGACCACCACTTGGTGAGAAGAACGTCGGAATCATCGGTCGTACCATGTACCATTTTCTCTTAAAAGTAAACAATCAACAAACTATTACATAAATTTATTTCAAAAAAAACGTTTAAACTCTACCTCATTCTTCTTACAAGATTAACTATAGCAACAAATTTTTCATCACAAAAGCATGCAAAATCTACAAATTTAAAATGGAGAATAGTTTGAAAATAAGAAAAGAAAGAGTAAAAGATATAACCTACGATATTTCAATATTGAAATATGTCCCGGTCGGCACGGTTGAAGTCCGAACAGGTTTCCCAACACATTTTCGGATGAAAAAATAAATTTCCCATTGGTGGTGAGGAGAGTAATTATTCCAGAAACGGTTGTGATTATAACCTTGATGTTGATTTTGAGTTTTTCTGAGGAGGAGGAGGAGGTGTAATGGGAGATGGTGGAGAAGGAGGTGTAATGGAATATGGTGGCGGTGGAGGTGAAGGTGGAGTTTGGTGGTGACGTGTTGGTGGTGGTGGAAGTGTAATGAAAGGGTTGGGTGGAGATGGTTGTGGTGGTGACAATTCCATTTCGGATCGGGTTGTAGTTGTAGGCACGATGAAACAACTTAAAATGGAAAAAAGAGTGAAACCAAGAGTGAAAGAGTGGAAGGAAAGTTGATCTTCATGATACTGAGAGTGAAAAAGAGAATTAAAAAAGGTGATGGAACCATCTACATTAAAGAGGCGCTAGAGAAGTTATATAGGGAATTGTACTTCTTGAAAAACAGTAAAAAGTTCATGATGTTTAATAATTACTATCCGCAAAATATCAATCTTTTTGAATAATACTTACTATATGTAGACGAAAAAAAAGCAAAAAAATTAAAAGGAGTTTAGAAGTAGAAGTGTTGTGTCAAAGTTAAAGAGAGTTGTAAAAAATTTCCTATAAAAAATCAAAAAAATATTGTGATAGTGTTTACGATAAAGAAACCCATTAAAATTAAAATGAAGAATTAATTGTTCATTGATTATAAAGTTGTGTAAAACTACTTACTACTATATTTGCATACATGTCTTCAAATGTTAGAAATTACACTAAATAAACAAATTTAATACTAACGGAAAAATTATTCCATGATTAATTGCATTAATTAAACAAGTTCAAGCTAAGAAATATGTTATTTACATAGTGGGAGTATAAATTCTAGAGATATAAAGTAAGTTCTCCAATAATGGGAATTCTTACACAATTTAGTTTTTGAATATAAAATCATCCATGTGTCTACTTTATTTCATCCTTATATTTATTAGTAATAGATTAGTAGATATTGCAAATTTAATATGTAACCCAAGTGCATTAAAGATAAGTTTTATTATTTTCAATTCAATTTACAGATACTCTATAGCTATTACATTACTAATATATTTGTGATCATATATTTAAATATTTTTATTCATATAATTCATAGATAGAAATATTATAGTTGATATTTATATAATGTATTTTATTTGCAGGCGTCTTAATACTAAACAATATATAGTGACAATGCAGGCACTCGTTACTTTATTAATAATAATGAAGAACGATGTTGAGCATATTACTTTTTAAAATTATAGTATGGATAATTAACTACAAGTTAATAACCTATAAATTATTTTGCACGTAATCATGAAAATAATTATGCATGGACAAAATAACCTAATAATTACAACATTCAACCGATTTAATTAATAACTCATAACCATGTTTATATGAGCATGCACGAACAAAAATATGTCAAACGCCCAAACGTTTAAGTGCCCAATTCAATACCAATTAGATTAACATACACACTAATTTAAAACCCTAAGTTAATAATAATTCTAAATAAAATAAAAAAATATAATTTATACTCTATCAAAATATCTATGAGTCTCTAATTGTTTAGAACGGAAAATTTGACCACCACTTGGTGAGAAGAACGTCGGAATCATCGGTCGTACCATGTACCCTTTTCTCTCAAAAGTAAATAATCAACAAACTATTACATAAATTTATTTCAAAAAAAACGTTTAAACTCTACCTCATTCTTCTTACAAGATTAACTATAGCAACAAATTTTTCATCACAAAAGCATGCAAAATCTACAAATTTAAAATGGAGAATGGTTTGAAAATAAGAAAAGAAAGAGTAAAAGATATAACCTACGATATTTCAATATTGAAATAAGTCCCAGTCGGCACGGTTGAAGTCCGAACAGGTTTCCCAACACATTTTCGGGTGAAAAAAATAACTTTCCCATTGGTGGTGAGGAGAGTAATTATTCCATAAACGGTTGTGATTATAACCTTGATGTTGATTTTGAGTTTTTCTGAGGAGGAGGAGGAGGAGGTGTAATGGGAGATGGTGGAGAAGGAGGTGTAATGGAATATGGCGGCGGTGGAGGTGAAGGTGGAGTTTGGTGGCGACGTGGTGGTGGTGGTGGAAGTGTAATGAAAGGGTTAGGTGGAGATGGTTGTGGTGGTGACAACTCCCTTTCGGATCGGGTTGTAGTTGTAGGCACGATGAAACAACTTAAAATGGAAAAAAGAGTGAAACCAAGAGTGAAAGAGTGGGAGGAAAGTTGATCTTCATGATACTGAGAGTGAAAAAGAGAATTAAAAAAGGTGATGGAACCATCTACATTAAAGAGGCGCTAGAGAAGTTATATAGGGAATGATACTTCTTGAACAACAGTAAAAAGTTCATGATGTTTAATAATTACTATCCGCAGAATATCAGTCTGTTTGAATAGTACTATATGTAGACGAAAAAAAAGAAAAAAAATTAAAAGGAGTTTAGAAGTAGAAGTGTTGTGTCAAAATTAAAGAGAGTTGTAAAAAATTTCCTATAAAAAATCAAAAAAAATATTGAGATAGTGTTTACGATAAAGAAACCCATTAAAATGAAGAATTAATTGTTCATTGATTATAAAGTAGTGTAAAACTACTTACTACTATACTTGCATACATGTCTTCAGAATGTTAGAAATTACAGTAAATAAACTAATTTAATACTAACGGAAAAATTAATCCATGATTAATTGCATTAATTAAACAAACTCAAGCTAAGAAATACGTTATTTACATAGTGGGAGTATAAATTCTAGAGATATAAAGTAAGTTCTCCAATAATGGGAATTCTTACACAATTTAGTTTTTGAATGTAAAATCATCCATGTGTCCACTTTATTTCATCCTTATATTTATTAGTAATAGATTAGTAGATATTGCAAATTGAATATGCAACCCAAGTGCATTAAAGATAAGTTTTATTATTTTCAATTCAATTTAGAGATACTCTTTAGCTATTACATTACTAATATATTTGTGATCATATATTTAAATTTTTTTATTCATATAATTCATAGATAGAAATATTGTAGTTGATATTTATATAATGTATTTTATTTGCAGGCGTCTTAATACTAAACAATATATAGTGACAATGAAGGCACTCGTTACTTTATTAATAATAATGAAGAATGATGTTGAGCATATTACTTTTTAAAATTATAGTATGGAAAATTAACTACAAGTTAATAACCTATAAATTATTTTGCACATAATCATGAAAATGATTATGCATGGACAAAATAACCTATAAATTACAACATTCAACCGATATAATTAATAACTCATAACCATGTTTATATGAGCATGCACGAACAAAAATATGTCAAACGCCCAAACGTTTAAGTGCCCAATTCAATACCAATTAGATTAACATACACACTAATTTAAAACCCTAAGTTAATAATAATTCTAAATAAAATAAAAAAATATAATTTATACTCTATCAAAATATCTATGAGTCTCTAATTGTTTAGAACGGAAAATTTGACCACCACTTGGTGAGAAGAACGTCGGAATCATCGGTCGTACCATGTACCCTTTTCTCTCAAAAGTAAACAATCAACAAACTATTACATAAATTTATTTCAAAAAAAACGTTTAAACTCTACCTCATTCTTCTTACAAGATTAACTATAGCAACAAATTTTTCATCACAAAAGCATGCAAAATCTACAAATTTAAAATGGAGAATGGTTTGAAAATAAGAAAAGAAAGAGTAAAAGATATAACCTACGATATTTCAATATTGAAATAAGTCCCAGTCGGCACGGTCGAAGTCCGAACAGGTTTCCCAACACATTTTCGGATGAAAAAATAACTTTCCCATTGGTGGTGAGGAGACTAATTATTCCATAAACAGTTGTGATTATAACCTTGATGTTGATTTTGAGTTTTTCTGAGGAGGAGGAGGAGGTGTAATGGGAGATGGTGGAGAAGGAGGTGTAATGGAATATGGCGGCGGTGGAGGTGAAGGTGGAGTTTGGTGGCGACGTGGTGGTGGTGGAAGTGTAATGAAAGGGTTAGGTGGAGATGGTTGTGGTGGTGACAACTCCCTTTCGGATCGGGTTGTAGTTGAAGGCACGATGAACCAACTTAAAATGGAAAAAAGAGTGAAACCAAGAGTGAAAGAGTGGGAGGAAAGTTGATCTTCATGATACTGAGAGTGAAAAAGAGAATTAAAAAAGGTGATGGAACCATCTACATTAAAGAGGCGCTAGAGAAGTTATATAGGGAATGATACTTCTTGAACAACAATAAAAAGTTCATGATGTTTAATAATTACTGTTAGAACAAGATTTGTTCTGATCAATATTCTTAGTTTTGATGATAAAAAGGATATGAATTTTGTGTGAGATAATGTGGTACTCTAATACATTGCAATTTCCCTTTTAGGAAATATATAAAGAGTATGCACAAATCAGCGCTCAGAAGCTTTGTCTTAGAAGGTTCAGCATGCAACATCAGAACATGGTCTGGCAAGACATCAGAAGATGGTCGGCAGAATCAGAACATGGGTCTATGGAAGCATCAGAAGAACTTGAGATCAGAAGCAGAAGCACTGAAGTTCTCATGGTATCACGCTCAGAAGCACTTCAAGGTCAGAAGACAAGAAGATGCTATGCACCGAGCTGTTTGACTCTGATGATATTAAAATAGTATATTCACAAACATCAGATCAGAAGAAAGTACAAGTGGCAGGCTACGCTGACTGACAAAAGGAACGTTGGAAGCTATTAAAGGCAACGTCAGTAGACACAGCGTGAACAAGGCTCGAGGTAGCTGACAAAAGCGTGAAACATTAAATGCAATGCTGTACGGAATACGCAAAGCATTAAATGCGCCCAACGGTCATCTTCTCAAACGCCTATAAATATGAAGTTCTGATGAGAAGCAAGGTTACCAATTCTGAACGAAATTATTCTGAATGACTTGCTGAAACGCTGTTCAAATTCAAAGCTCTGAAACTTCATCTTCATCAAAGCTCACTACATTGCTGTTGTAATATATTAGTGAGATTAAGCTTGAACGTTAAGAGAAATATCACTGTTGTGATTATAGCTTTTAAGAAGCATTGTAAAACTCTTATTTGATTACATTAATTTGTAAGTAACTAGAGTGATCAAGTGTTGATCAGGATACTCTAGGAAGTCTTAGCTTGTGTCTAAGCAGTTGTAATTAGAGTGATCACGTGGTGGTCAGGATACTCTAAGAAAGTCTTAGCTTGTGTCTAAGCATTTGTTCCTGGAGTGATCAGGTTGTGATCAGGATACTCTAGAAGACTTAGTCGCAGACTAAGTGGAAAACCATTGTAATCTGTTGCGATTAGTGGATTAAATCCTCAGGTGAGATAAATCACTCCGTGGGGGTGGACTGGAGTAGTTTAGTTAACAACGAACCAGGATAAAAATAACTGTGCAATTTATCTTTATCGTTCAAGTTTTTAAGACTACACTTATTCAAACCCCCCCTTTCTAAGTGTTTTTCTATCCTTCAAATGGCATCAGAGCGCCGGTTCTAAGGTGCAAGCACTTAACCGTGTTTAGAAAAGATTCAGGAAGAGAAAAACGCTTCAGTAAAAGATGGCTGGTGAATCTCAATCAAATTCAACTGCATCTACATCTGGCTCTGCTGAGCAATACAACGGTAACAATGGTTATACTAGACCACCAGTATTTGATGGTGAAAACTTTGAATACTGGAAAGATAAACTGGAAAGTTACTTTCTTAGTCTGGATGCTGATCTATGGGATCTTCTGTTGGATGGTTACAAACATCCTGTTAAAGCTACTGGTGTAAGGCTCACGAGAAGCGAAATGACTGATGATCAAAAGAAAGATTTCAAAAATCATCACAAATGCATGACTGTTTTGCTGAATGCTATCTCTCATGCTGAGTATGAGAAGATATCTAACAGGGAAACGGCCCATGACATATATGAGTCCTTGAAAATGACTCATGAAGGAAATGCTCAAGTCAAGGAGACTAAAGCTCTTGCTCTAATCCAGAAATATGAAGCCTTCAAGATGGAGGATGATGAAGATATTGAGAAGATGTTCTCAAGATTTCAAACTCTAACTGCTGGATTGAGAGTTCTGGATAAAGGCTACACCAAAGCTGATCATGTAAAGAAGATTATCAGAAGCTTACCCAGAAGATGGGGTCTAATGGTAACAGCATTCAAGATTGCCAAGAATCTGAATGAAGTTTCTTTGGAAGAGCTTATCAGTGCCTTGAGAAGCCATGAAATTGAGCTGGACGCAAACGAGCCTCAGAAGAAAGGTAAGTCTATTGCATTAAAATCTAATATTAAAAAATGCACTAACGCTTTTCAGGCTAGAGAAGAAGATCCTGAAGAATCAGAATCTGAAGAAGAAGATGAACTATCCATGATCTCCAGAAGGGTGAACCAACTTTGGAAGAGCAAGCAAAGGAAGTTCAGAGGCTTCAGAAGTTCAAAGAGATTTGAACGTGGAGAATCTTCTGGTGACAGAAGATCTGACAAGAAGAAGGCTGTCTGCTATGAGTGCAATGAGCCTGGACATTACAAGAATGAGTGTCCGAAACTTCAGAAGGAGAATCCCAAGAAGAAGTTTCATAAGAAGAAAGGTCTTATGGCAACATGGGATGATTCTGAATCAGACTCTGAAGGAGAGCAGGCAAACTTAGCGCTGATGGCGACAGAAGATGATGGATCAGAATCTACATCAGAATCAGATTCTAAAGAGGTATTTTCTGAACTATCTAGAGAAGAGTTAGTTTCCAGTCTAACAGAGCTTCTTGAATTAAAAGCTCATCTTAGTATCAAATACAAAAAGCTGAAAAAGAAATTTGAATTTGAAACTAAGAAGCTTGAGTTGGAAAATTCTGAATTGAAAGAAAAAGTTTTAAAATTATCCAATAATGTTGGATCTCCTTCTGATTCAGAAAAATCCACTCCCAGTCTGAATCATATTCTGAAAGAATATGATTTAAGTTTCAGGAAGTTCTTATCTAGAAGTATTGGCAGAAGTCAGCTAGCTTCTATGATATATGCTGTGTCTGGGAACAAGAGAGTTGGCATTGGTTATGAGGGTGAAATCCCATACAAGCTTCAATCTGTGGATGATATGAAAATATCATACAAGCCTCTGTATAACCAATTTAAATTTGGCCACTCCCATGATATTAAGCACACATCACATGCACAAAGTTTTCACATAACACACACCAAGAAGCATGTGACACAACCTAAGAAATATCATGGAACTCAGAATAAGAAGTATCATACTGTTCCTCCTGTTAAATATTTTGCTAAACCCAAGTTCAATCAGAACTTGAGGAGAACTAACAAAAAAGGACCCAAGAAATTGTGGGTACCTAAGGAGAAGATAATTTCTGTTGCAGATATCCTTGGCGGCAAAGAGGACAGAAAGCAAAATGTCATGGTACCTGGACTCTGGGTGCTCGCGACACATGACGGGAAGAAGGTCTACATTCCAAGACCTGGTGCTTAAACCAGGTGGAGAAGTCAAGTTTGGAGGAGATCAGAAGGGCAAAATCATTGGCTCTGGAACCATAAGTCTTGGTAACTCTCCTTCCATAACTAATGTACTTCTTGTTGAAGGATTAACGCATAACTTATTGTCCATAAGTCAATTAAGTGACAATGGTTATGATATAATCTTCAATCAAAAGTCTTGCAAGGCTGTAAGTCAGAAGGATGGCTCAATCCTATTTACAGGCAGGAGAAAGAACAACATTTATAAGACAGATCTTCAGGATCTTAAGAATCAGAAGGTGACTTGTCTTATGTCTGTTTCTGAAGAGCAATGGGTCTGGCACAGAAGATTAGGACATGCTAGTTTGAGAAAGATTTCTCAGATTAACAAACTAAATCTGGTCAGAGGACTCCCAATCTGAAATTCAAATCAGATGCTCTTTGTGAAGCATGTCAGGAGGGCAAGTTCTCCAGACCTGCATTCAAGTCTAAGAATGTTGTTTCTTCCTCAAGGCCGTTAGAACTCTTACACATTGATCTGTTTGGCCCAGTCAAAACAGCATCTGTCAGAGGGAAGAAATATGGATTAGTCATCGTTGATGATTATAGCCGCTGGACATGGGTAAAGTTCTTAAAACACAAGGATGAGTCTCATTCAGTGTTCTTTGAATTCTGCACTCAGATTCAATCTGAGAAAGAGTGTAAAATCATAAAGGTCAGAAGTGATCATGGTGGCGAATTTGAGAACAGATTCTTTGAGGAGTTCTTCAAAGAAAATGGTATTGCCCATGATTTCTCTTGCCCCAGAACTCCACAGCAAAATGGAGTTGTAGAGCGAAAGAATAGGACTCTACAAGAAATGGCCAGAACCATGATCAATGAAACCAATATGGCTAAGCATTTCTGGGCAGAAGCAATTAACACTGCATGCTATATTCAGAATAGAATTTCTATCAGACCTATTCTAAATAAGTCTCATTATGAGTTATGGAAGAACAGAAAGCCCAACATTTCATCTTTCCATCCTTTTGGATGTGTATGTTTTATTCTGAACACTAAAGATCATCTTGGTAAGTTTGATTCAAAAGCACAAAAGTGTTTCCTTCTTGGATATTCTGAACGCTCCAAAGGTTACAGAGTATACAATACTGAAACATTGATTGTAGAAGAATCAATAAATATCAGGTTTGATGATAAACTTGGTCTTGAAAAACCAAAGCAGTTTGAGAATTTTGCAGATTTTGATATTGATATATCAGAAGTTGAAGAATCAAGAAGCAAAGCTGCAGAAGCTGGCAGTCTCAGAAGCAATGGATCAGAAGATCAAGTTGCTGCATCTTTAGAGAATCTTAGGATTTCTGAAGAACCAACTATCAGAAGATCACCTAGACTTGCCTCAGCTCATTCAGAAGATGTGATCCTTGGAAAGAAAGATGATCCCATCAGAACAAGGGCATTCCTTAAGAACAATGCAGAATGTCAATTAGGTCTTGTTTCTTTGATCGAGCCAACTTCTGTTGATCAAGCTCTAGAAGATCCAGACTGGATAATTGCCATGCAAGAAGAACTAAATCAGTTTACAAGGAATGATGTATGGGACTTGGTTCCTAGACCAAAAGGATTTAACATCATCGGTACTAAGTGGGTTTTCAGAAACAAGCTAAGTGAGAAAGGTGAAGTGGTAAGAAACAAAGCCAGACTGGTTGCTCAGGGTTATAGTCAGCAAGAAGGGATTGATTATACAGAAACCTTTGCACCAGTGGCCAGGTTAGAATCTATTCGTCTATTAATTTCTTTTGCCACTCAACACAACATCACTCTTTATCAGATGGATGTCAAGAGTGCCTTCTTAAATGGTTATATAGATGAAGAAGTTTATGTTCACCAACCTCCTGGTTTTGAAGACTCCATGTCTCCAAATCATGTTTTCAAATTAAAGAAATCATTATACGGATTGAAACAAGCTCCCAGAGCTTGGTATGAACGTTTGAGTTCTTTCCTTCTGGAAAATCATTTCACTAGAGGAAAAGTGGACACTACTCTCTTTTGTAAAACATTTAAAAAGGATATTTTAATTTGTCAAATATATGTTGATGATATTATCTTTGGAACATCTAATGCTACACTTGGAAAGGAGTTTGCTGAGTCTATGCAGGCTGAATTTGAAATGAGCATGATGGGAGAACTCAAGTATTTCCTTGGGATTCAAATCAACCAAACTTCCGATGGAACCTATGTTCATCAAATGAAGTATGTGAAAGAACTTCTGAAGAAGTTTAATCTTTCTGAAAGCAAAGAAGCCAAAACTCCTATGCATCCAACTTGTGTACTGGGTAAGGATGAGGTAAGTAAGAAGGTAGATCAGAAGTTGTACAGAGGTATGATTGGATCTCTTCTATATCTAACTGCTTCTAGACCTGACATTCTCTTTAGTGTTTGTTTGTGTGCTCGATTCCAATCATATCCAAGAGAATCTCATTTAACAGCGGTTAAGAGAATTCTAAGGTATCTGAAAGGTACTACTAATGTTGGTTTAGTTTACAGAAGATCTAAAGATTACAACTTAGTAGGATTCTGTGATGCTGACTATGCTGGAGATAGAATAGAAAGAAAGAGCACTTCTGGAAGTTGTCAATTTCTTGGAAGTCATCTGATCTCATGGTACAGCAAGAAGCAAGCTACTATTGCCCTCTCAACAACAGAAGCAGAATATGTTGCTGCTGCTGGTTGTAGCACACAAATGCTCTGGATGAGAAGTCAGCTGGAAGATTATCAGATATATGAGAGTAACATTCCTATTTTCTGTGATAATTCTTCTGCTATATATTTATCTAAGAATCCTATTTTACATTCAAAAGCTAAACATATTGAGATTAAACATCATTTCATAAGGGACTATGTTCAGAAGGGTGTTATATCTTTAAACTTTGTGGATACAGACCATCAATGGGCTGATATCTTTACAAAACCCCTTGCTGAAGATAGATTTAAGTTCATTCTGAAGAATATCAGTATGGATTTATGCCCAGAATGAGAAGATGAGAAGATCTTATGTATGAGTATCTTCTGAAATGAAATTGGATTTTTTTAAGAAGTTCTGATTGAAATCAATTAGAAATTGTGATTCAGTTATTACTAACGTTTCATTGTCTAAGTTGATTCAGAATCTCTTTAAAAGCAAAACAGCTGTAACTGGCTATCCAGATGGTAAACACGTGTTCACTATTTCTGGACAAGCGTGCGTGCAGTTGAGGGGACGTCTACTTAGGTAACTGTGCAAATCTCGTCTCTTGTCATTATTATCTCTCCTCACGTCATGTTACATTAAATGCCATTCATCATTTCTTTTATTGTCCTTATTTTCTTTTTTATATTCCTCGAACGTTTCCCTCTTCTTTTTCCCTCTATTTATTCCTTCATTTCGTTGTAATTTTTTTTCCAATAAGTCTTGGCTCTCTTTCTCTTTCTTTCTCTCTCTTGTCCAACAAAGTTTTTCTTTGGCATAAACCCTAGTTCATTCATCTTCAACCTAGCGTTCATCATGAATCCTTTCAACTCAATGAGAACGGATGGAAGGGTTAATCAGTTACAGGATGTGAAGCATATCTTGGGATGGCTCTCCATGTCTCTTTCAAGACAGATCTCTTCTTCAATGCTGTTATCAACATTTATCCAAAGGAAGAAGACCTTCTTGAGTCACTGGATCCCGTTTGCAACATTAGCTCCCTGTCTATGAACTGTCCCTCACTTCCTCTTTGGTCTCTTGGATCTCTCCTACAGTGGAGGTTCTAGTCTGGACAGGCATGAAGAGTTTTCAAGCTTTCATGGCTGAACAAACTGAAGACCAGAGGGTTCTTGAGTTGTTTGCGCAGTCTTTGCGTAGGATAGAGTCTTAGGCTTTAAGTCTTTGTAGTTTTCTTTCCTTGTTGCATCTGTTTTCTGCATACACCTTTTGTAATCCTTCTTGTTGAAATCAATGAAAAGTTATTTATGTTTCTTTCCTTTTGTCTCTTGCTTTACATCTGAATCTTTTCTGTTTTTTGATGATATGACAAAAAGGGGGAGAAAATATATGATAAATGATCTGATTAATATTATCAGTTACCGAGTAAAAAGGCTCCACATTTACTAACAGAACTTGCAAAGTTCTATGTTTTTAAGTTGTGTTGTTGCAGGAATCAAAGATTCAAGATCAACATAAGAAGCAACAAAATGAATCAAGCTCTTGGATTCTTGAAGCAAGCTGAGTGCTAGGGAGCTTCAGAATCAGAAGCAAGAAGGAAGAATGATCAGAAATAGCTCTTGAATTCTTGAAGCAAGCTGAGTGCTAGGAAGCTTCAGAATCAGAAGCAAGAAGGAAGAATGATCAGAAATTCTGATAATAGAATATGATCCAAATCATTGTCTATTTGCTCTGATACATTGTCTATTGGATCTGATATATTCTATATGGCTTATATGGCTCTGATACATATTTTGTGTTTTGATACACATTTTATGTTCTAACTCATTCATGCTGACTTTTGTCGTTTAGTTTAGTTCTGTAACATTTCAGGATGTAGAGATGCTCTGATGATGCTCTGGTACATTCAACAATGTTCTGATACAATCTAGCATGAAGTGATGTAAGAAGAAATTCAAAGATCTGAAGCTATCCGAGGGAAGCAGAGATCAGAAGCTGTGAATGTTCTAAAGATCCAGAAAACTCAAGTTCTGAAGCTGTCCTAAATGGAAGCATGAATCAGAAGCTGTGAATGTTCTGAAGATCAAAGAAATTCAAGTTCTGAAGCAGTCCTAAATGGAAGCAGGAATCAGAAGCTGTGAATGTTCTGAAGATCAAAGAAATTCAAGTTCTGAAGCTGTCCTAAATGGAAGCAGGAATCAGAAGCTGTGAGTGTTCTAGGGATCTAAAGAAATTCAAGTTCTGAAGCTATCCAATGGAAGCAGAAGTCAGAAACTATGAATTATCAGAAGACAGAAGCTTATGTGATCGTCTCTACCGAAATAATCAGGGAAGTCTTTTATTATTAAAGTTCTTCGAGTATTTATTTCAGGGGGAGATTATTCATCTCAGGGGGAGATTGTTAATCTCAGGGGGAGACATATTCACATGCTTATGCTATAGCTGTGTAATTTGTCTTTAGCCGTCTGCTCTTTCTGATCGCAAATTCATATCATTTATATATGTTTTTGTCATCATCAAAAAGGGGGAGATTGTTAGAACAAGATTTGTTCTGATCAATATTCTTAGTTTTGATGATAACAAGGATATGAATTTTGTGTGAGATAATGTGGTACTCTAATACATTGCAATTTCCCTTTTAGGAAATATATAAAGAGTATGCACAAATCAGCGCTCAGAAGCTTTGTCTCAGAAGGTTCAGCATGCAACATCAGAACATGGTCTGGCAAGACATCAGAAGATGGTCGGCAGAATCAGAACATGGGTCTATGGAAGCATCAGAAGAACTTGAGATCAGAAGCAGAAGCACTGAAGTTCTCATGGTATCACGCTCAGAAGCACTTCAAGGTCAGAAGACAAGAAGATGCTATGCACCAAGCTGTTTGACTCTGATGATATTCAAATATTATATTCACAAACATCAGATCAGAAGAAAGTACAAGTGGCAGGCTACGCTGACTGACAAAAGGAACGTTAGAAGCTATTAAAGGCAACGTCAGTAGACACAGCGTGAACAAGGCTCGAGGTAGTTGACAAAAGCGTGAAACATTAAATGCAATGCTGTACGGAATACGCAAAGCATTAAATGCGCCCAACGGTCATCTTCTCAAACGCCTATAAATATGAAGTTCTGATGAGAAGCAAGGTTACCAATTCTGAACGAAATTATTCTGAAAGACTTGCTGAAACGCTGTTCAAATTCAAAGCTCAGAAACTTCATCTTCATCAAAGCTCACTACATTGCTGTTGTAATATATTAGTGAGATTAAGCTTAAACGTTAAGAGAAATATCACTGTTGTGATTATAGCTTTTAAGAAGCATTGTAAAACTCTTATTTGATTACATTAATTTGTAAGTAACTAGAGTGATCAAGTGTTGATCAGGATACTCTAGGAAGTCTTAGCTTGTGTCTAAGCAGTTGTAATTAGAGTGATCACGTGGTGGTCAGGATACTCTAAGAAAGTCTTAGCTTGTGTCTAAGCATTTGTTCCTGGAGTGATCAGGTTGTGATCAGGATACTCTAGAAGACTTAGTCGCGGACTAAGTGGAAAACCATTGTAATCTGTTGCGATTAGTGGATTAAATCCTCAGGTGAGGTAAATCACTCCGTGGGGGTGGACTGGAGTAGTTTAGTTAACAACGAACTAGGATAAAAATAACTGTGCAATTTATCTTTATCGTTCAAGTTTTTAAGACTACACTTATTCAAACCCCCCCTTTCTAAGTGTTTTTCTATCCTTCAATTACTATCCGCAAAATATCAGTCTGTTTGAATAGTACTATATGTAGACGAGAAAAAAGAAAAAAAAATTAAAAGGAATTTAGAAGTAGAAGTGTTGTGTCAAAGTTAAAGAGAGTTGTAAAACATTTCCTATAAAAAATCAAAAAAATATTGTGATAGTGTTTACGATAAAGAAACCCATTAAAATGAAGAATTAATTGTTCATTGATTATAAAGTAGTGTAAAACTACTTACTACTATATTTGCATACATGTCTTCAGAATGTTAGAAATTACAGTAAATAAACTAATTTAATACTAACCGAAAAATTAATCCATGATTAATTGCATTAATTAAACAAACTCAAGCTAAGAAATACGTTATTTACATAGTGGGAGTATAAATTCTAGAGATATAAAGTAAGTTCTCCAATAATGGGAATTCTTACACAATTTAGTTTTTGAATGTAAAATCATCCATGTGTCCACTTTATTTCATCCTTATATTTATTAGTAATAGATTAGTAGATATTGCAAATTGAATATGCAACCCAAGTGCATTAAAGATAAGTTTTATTATTTTCAATTCAATTTAGAGATACTCTATAGCTATTACATTACTAATATATTTGTGATCATATATTTAAATATTTTTATTCATATAATTCATAGATAGAAATATTGTAGTTGATATTTATATAATGTATTTTATTTGCAGACGTCTTAATACTAAACCAATATATAGTGACAATGCAGACACTCGTTACTTTATTAATAATAATGAAGAATGATGTTGAGCATATTACTTTTTAAAATTATAGTATGGAAAATTAACTACAAGTTAATAACCTATAAATTATTTTGCACATAATCATGAAAATGATTATGCATGGACAAAATAACCTATAAATTACAACATTCAACCGATTTAATTAATAACTCATAACCATGTTAATATGAGCATGCACGAACAAAAATATGTCAAAGGCCCAAACGTTAAAGTGCCCAATTCAATACCAATTAGATTAACATACACACTAATTTAAAACCCTAAGTTAATAATAATTCTAAATAAAATAAAATAAAAAATATAATTTATACTCTATCAAAATATCTATGAGTCTCTAATTGTTTAGAACGGAAAATTTGACCACCACTTGGTGAGAAGAACGTCGGAATCATCGGTCGTACAATGTACCCTTTTCTCTCAAAAGTAAACAATCAACAAACTATTACATAAATTTATTTCAAAAAAAAATTTTAAACTCTACCTCATTCTTCTTACAAGATTAACTATAGCAACAAATTTTTCATCACAAAAGCATGCAAAATCTACAAATTTAAAATGGAGAATGGTTTGAAAATAAGAAAAGAAAGAGTAAAAGATATAACCTACGATATTTCAATATTGAAATAAGTCCCGGTCGGCACGGTTGAAGTCCGAACAGGTTTCCCAACACATTTTCGGATGAAAAAATAACTTTCCCATTGGTGGTGAGGAGAGTAATTATTCCATAAACGGTTGTGATTATAACCTTGATGTTGATTTTGAGTTTTTCTGAGGAGGAGGAGGAGGTGTAATGGGAGATGGTGGAGAAGGAGGTGTAATGGAATATGGCGGCGGTGGAGGTGAAGGTGGAGTTTGGTGGCGACGTGGTGGTGGTGGTGGAAGTGTAATGAAAGGGTTGGGTGGAGATGGTTGTGGTGGTGACAACTCCCTTTCGGATCGGGTTGTAGTTGTAGGCACGATGAAACAACTTAAAATGGAAAAAAAAGAGTGAAACCAAGAGTGAAAGAGTGGAAGGAAAGTTGATCTTCATGATACTGAGAGTGAAAAACAGAATTAAAAAAGGTGATGGAACCATCTACATTAAAGAGGCGCTAGTGAAGTTATATAGAGAATGATACTTCTTGAACAACAGTAAAAAGTTCATGATGTTTAATAATTACTATCCGCAAAATATCAGTCTGTTTGAATAGTACTATATGTAGACGAAAAAAAGAGAAAAAAAATTAAAAGGAGTTTAGAAGTAGAAGTGTTGTGTCAAAGTTAAAGAGAGTTGTAAAAAATTTCCTATAAAAAATCAAAAAAATATTGTGATAGTGTTTACGATAAAGAAACCCATTAAAATGAAGAATTAATTGTTCATTGATTATAAAGTAGTGTAAAACTACTTACTACTATATTTGCATACATGTCTTCAGAATGTTAGAAATTACAGTAAATAAACTAATTTAATACTAACCGAAAAATTAATCCATGATTAATTGCATTAATTAAACAAACTCAAGCTAAGAAATACGTTATTTACATAGTGGGAGTAAAAATTCTAGAGATATAAAGTAAGTTCTCCAATAATGGGAATTCTTACACAATTTAGTTTTTGAATGTAAAATCATCCATGTGTCCACTCTAATTCATCCTTATATTTATTAGTAATAGATTAGTAGATATTGCAAATTGAATATGCAACCCAAGTGCATTAAAGATAAGTTTTATTATTTTCAATTCAATTTAGAGATACTCTATAGCTATTACATTACTAATATATTTGTGATCATATATTTAAATATTTTTATTCATATAATTCATAGATAGAAATATTGTAGTTGATATTTATATAATGTATTTTATTTGCAGACGTCTTAATACTAAACCAATATATAGTGACAATGCAGACACTCGTTACTTTATTAATAATAATGAAGAATGATGTTGAGCATATTACTTTTAAAAATTATAGTATGGAAAATTAACTACAAGTTAATAACCTATAAATTATTTTGCACATAATCATGAAAATGATTATGCATGGACAAAATAACCTATAAATTACAACATTCAACCGATTTAATTAATAACTCATAACCATGTTAATATGAGCATGCACGAACAAAAATATGTCAAAGGCCCAAACGTTAAAGTGCCCAATTCAATACCAATTAGATTAACATACACACTAATTTAAAACCCTAAGTTAATAATAATTCCAAATAAAATAAAATAATAAAATATAATTTATACTCTATCAAAATATCTATGAGTCTCTAATTGTTTAGAACGGAAAATTTGACCACCACTTGGTGAGAAGAACGTCGGAATCATCGGTCGTACAATGTACCCTTTTCTCTCAAAAGTAAACAATCAACAAACTATTACATAAATTTATTTCAAAAAAAAATTTTAAACTCTACCTCATTCTTCTTACAAGATTAACTATAGCAACAAATTTTTCATCACAAAAGCATGCAAAATCTACAAATTTAAAATGGAGAATGGTTTGAAAATAAGAAAAGAAAGAGTAAAAGATATAACCTACGATATTTCAATATTGAAATAAGTCCCGGTCGGCACGGTTGAAGTCCGAACAGGTTTCCCAACACATTTTCGGATGAAAAAATAACTTTCCCATTGGTGGTGAGGAGAGTAATTATTCCATAAACGGTTGTGATTATAACCTTGATGTTGATTTTGAGTTTTTCCGAGGAGGAGGAGGAGGTGTAATGGGAGATGGTGGAGAAGGAGGTGTAATGGAATATGGCGGCGGTGGAGGTGAAGGTGGAGTTTGGTGGCGACGTGGTGGTGGTGGTGGAAGTGTAATGAAAGGGTTGGGTGGAGATGGTTGTGGTGGTGACAACTCCCTTTCGGATCGGGTTGTAGTTGTAGGCACGATGAAACAACTTAAAATGGAAAAAAAAGAGTGAAACCAAGAGTGAAAGAGTGGAAGGAAAGTTGATCTTCATGATACTGAGAGTGAAAAACAGAATTAAAAAAGGTGATGGAACCATCTACATTAAAGAGGCGCTAGTGAAGTTATATAGAGAATGATACTTCTTGAACAACAGTAAAAAGTTCATGATGTTTAATAATTACTATCCGCAAAATATCAGTCTGTTTGAATAGTACTATATGTAGACGAAAAAAAAGAAAAAAAATTAAAAGAAGTTTAGAAGTAGAAGTGTTGTGTCAAAGTTAAAGAGAGTTGTAAAAAATTTCCTATAAAAAATCAAAAAAATATTGTGATAGTGTTTACGATAAAGAAACCCATTAAAATGAAGAATTAATTGTTCATTGATTATAAAGTAGTGTAAAACTACTTACTACTATATTTGCATACATGTCTTCAGAATGTTAGATATTACAGTAAATAAACTAATTTAATACTAACCGAAAAATTAATCCATGATTAATTGCATTAATTAAACAAACTCAAGCTAAGAAATACGTTATTTACATAGTGGGAGTAAAAATTCTAGAGATATAAAGTAAGTTCTCCAATAATGGGAATTCTTACACAATTTAGTTTTTGAATGTAAAATCATCCATGTGTCCACTCTAATTCATCCTTATATTTATTAGTAATAGATTAGTAGATATTGCAAATTGAATATGCAACCCAAGTGCATTAAAGATAAGTTTTATTATTTTCAATTCAATTTAGAGATACTCTATAGCTATTACATTACTAATATATTTGTGATCATATATTTAAATATTTTTATTCATATAATTCATAGATAGAAATATTGTAGTTGATATTTATATAATGTATTTTATTTGCAGACGTCTTAATACTAAACCAATATATAGTGACAATGCAGACACTCGTTACTTTATTAATAATAATGAAGAATGATGTTGAGCATATTACTTTTAAAAATTATAGTATGGAAAATTAACTACAAGTTAATAACCTATAAATTATTTTGCACATAATCATGAAAATGATTATGCATGGACAAAATAACCTATAAATTACAACATTCAACCGATTTAATTAATAACTCATAACCATGTTAATATGAGCATGCACGAACAAAAATATGTCAAAGGCCCAAACGTTAAAGTGCCCAATTCAATACCAATTAGATTAACATACACACTAATTTAAAACCCTAAGTTAATAATAATTCTAAATAAAATAAAATAAAAAATATAATTTATACTCTATCAAAATATCTATGAGTCTCTAATTGTTTAGAACGGAAAATTTGACCACCACTTGGTGAGAAGAACGTCGGAATCATCGGTCGTACAATGTACCCTTTTCTCTCAAAAGTAAACAATCAACAAACTATTACATAAATTTATTTCAAAAAAAAATTTTAAACTCTACCTCATTCTTCTTACAAGATTAACTATAGCAACAAATTTTTCATCACAAAAGCATGCAAAATCTACAAATTTAAAATGGAGAATGGTTTGAAAATAAGAAAAGAAAGAGTAAAAGATATAACCTACGATATTTCAATATTGAAATAAGTCCCGGTCGGCACGGTTGAAGTCCGAACAGGTTTCCCAACACATTTTCGGATGAAAAAATAACTTTCCCATTGGTGGTGAGGAGAGTAATTATTCCATAAACGGTTGTGATTATAACCTTGATGTTGATTTTGAGTTTTTCCGAGGAGGAGGAGGAGGTGTAATGGGAGATGGTGGAGAAGGAGGTGTAATGGAATATGGCGGCGGTGGAGGTGAAGGTGGAGTTTGGTGGCGACGTGGTGGTGGTGGTGGAAGTGTAATGAAAGGGTTGGGTGGAGATGGTTGTGGTGGTGACAACTCCCTTTCGGATCGGGTTGTAGTTGTAGGCACGATGAAACAACTTAAAATGGAAAAAAAAGAGTGAAACCAAGAGTGAAAGAGTGGAAGGAAAGTTGATCTTCATGATACTGAGAGTGAAAAACAGAATTAAAAAAGGTGATGGAACCATCTACATTAAAGAGGCGCTAGTGAAGTTATATAGAGAATGATACTTCTTGAACAACAGTAAAAAGTTCATGATGTTTAATAATTACTATCCGCAAAATATCAGTCTGTTTGAATAGTACTATATGTAGACGAAAAAAAAGAAAAAAAATTAAAAGAAGTTTAGAAGTAGAAGTGTTGTGTCAAAGTTAAAGAGAGTTGTAAAAAATTTCCTATAAAAAATCAAAAAAATATTGTGATAGTGTTTACGATAAAGAAACCCATTAAAATGAAGAATTAATTGTTCATTGATTATAAAGTAGTGTAAAACTACTTACTACTATATTTGCATACATGTCTTCAGAATGTTAGATATTACAGTAAATAAACTAATTTAATACTAACCGAAAAATTAATCCATGATTAATTGCATTAATTAAACAAACTCAAGCTAAGAAATACGTTATTTACATAGTGGGAGTAAAAATTCTAGAGATATAAAGTAAGTTCTCCAATAATGGGAATTCTTACACAATTTAGTTTTTGAATGTAAAATCATCCATGTGTCCACTCTAATTCATCCTTATATTTATTAGTAATAGATTAGTAGATATTGCAAATTGAATATGCAACCCAAGTGCATTAAAGATAAGTTTTATTATTTTCAATTCAATTTAGAGATACTCTATAGCTATTACATTACTAATATATTTGTGATCATATATTTAAATATTTTTATTCATATAATTCATAGATAGAAATATTGTAGTTGATATTTATATAATGTATTTTATTTGCAGACGTCTTAATACTAAACCAATATATAGTGACAATGCAGACACTCGTTACTTTATTAATAATAATGAAGAATGATGTTGAGCATATTACTTTTAAAAATTATAGTATGGAAAATTAACTACAAGTTAATAACCTATAAATTATTTTGCACATAATCATGAAAATGATTATGCATGGACAAAATAACCTATAAATTACAACATTCAACCGATTTAATTAATAACTCATAACCATGTTAATATGAGCATGCACGAACAAAAATATGTCAAAGGCCCAAACGTTAAAGTGCCCAATTCAATACCAATTAGATTAACATACACACTAATTTAAAACCCTAAGTTAATAATAATTCCAAATAAAATAAAATAATAAAATATAATTTATACTCTATCAAAATATCTATGAGTCTCTAATTGTTTAGAACGGAAAATTTGACCACCACTTGGTGAGAAGAACGTCGGAATCATCGGTCGTACAATGTACCCTTTTCTCTCAAAAGTAAACAATCAACAAACTATTACATAAATTTATTTCAAAAAAAAATTTTAAACTCTACCTCATTCTTCTTACAAGATTAACTATAGCAACAAATTTTTCATCACAAAAGCATGCAAAATCTACAAATTTAAAATGGAGAATGGTTTGAAAATAAGAAAAGAAAGAGTAAAAGATATAACCTACGATATTTCAATATTGAAATAAGTCCCGGTCGGCACGGTTGAAGTCCGAACAGGTTTCCCAACACATTTTCGGATGAAAAAATAACTTTCCCATTGGTGGTGAGGAGAGTAATTATTCCATAAACGGTTGTGATTATAACCTTGATGTTGATTTTGAGTTTTTTTGAGGAGGAGGAGGAGGTGTAATGGGAGATGGTGGAGAAGGAGGTGTAATGGAATATGGCGGCGGTGGAGGTGAAGGTGGAGTTTGGTGGCGACGTGGTGGTGGTGGTGGAAGTGTAATGAAAGGGTTGGGTGGAGATGGTTGTGGTGGTGACAACTCCATTTCGGATCGGGTTGTAGTTGTAGGCACGATGAAACAACTTAAAATGGAAAAAAAAGAGTGAAACCAAGAGTGAAAGAGTGGAAGGAAAGTTGATCTTCATGATACTGAGAGTGAAAAACAGAATTAAAAAAGGTGATGGAACCATCTACATTAAAGAGGCGCTAGTGAAGTTATATAGAGAATGATACTTCTTGAACAACAGTAAAAAGTTCATGATGTTTAATAATTACTATCCGCAAAATATCAGTCTGTTTGAATAGTACTATATGTAGACGAAAAAAAAGAAAAAAAATTAAAAGAAGTTTAGAAGTAGAAGTGTTGTGTCAAAGTTAAAGAGAGTTGTAAAAAATTTCCTATAAAAAATCAAAAAAATATTGTGATAGTGTTTACGATAAAGAAACCCATTAAAATGAAGAATTAATTGTTCATTGATTATAAAGTAGTGTAAAACTACTTACTACTATATTTGCATACATGTCTTCAGAATGTTAGATATTACAGTAAATAAACTAATTTAATACTAACCGAAAAATTAATCCATGATTAATTGCATTAATTAAACAAACTCAAGCTAAGAAATACGTTATTTACATAGTGGGAGTAAAAATTCTAGAGATATAAAGTAAGTTCTCCAATAATGGGAATTCTTACACAATTTAGTTTTTGAATGTAAAATCATCCATGTGTCCACTCTAATTCATCCTTATATTTATTAGTAATAGATTAGTAGATATTGCAAATTGAATATGCAACCCAAGTGCATTAAAGATAAGTTTTATTATTTTCAATTCAATTTAGAGATACTCTATAGCTATTACATTACTAATATATTTGTGATCATATATTTAAATATTTTTATTCATATAATTCATAGATAGAAATATTGTAGTTGATATTTATATAATGTATTTTATTTGCAGACGTCTTAATACTAAACCAATATATAGTGACAATGCAGACACTCGTTACTTTATTAATAATAATGAAGAATGATGTTGAGCATATTACTTTTAAAAATTATAGTATGGAAAATTAACTACAAGTTAATAACCTATAAATTATTTTGCACATAATCATGAAAATGATTATGCATGGACAAAATAACCTATAAATTACAACATTCAACCGATTTAATTAATAACTCATAACCATGTTAATATGAGCATGCACGAACAAAAATATGTCAAAGGCCCAAACGTTAAAGTGCCCAATTCAATACCAATTAGATTAACATACACACTAATTTAAAACCCTAAGTTAATAATAATTCTAAATAAAATAAAATAAAAAATATAATTTATACTCTATCAAAATATCTATGAGTCTCTAATTGTTTAGAACGGAAAATTTGACCACCACTTGGTGAGAAGAACGTCGGAATCATCGGTCGTACAATGTACCCTTTTCTCTCAAAAGTAAACAATCAACAAACTATTACATAAATTTATTTCAAAAAAAAATTTTAAACTCTACCTCATTCTTCTTACAAGATTAACTATAGCAACAAATTTTTCATCACAAAAGCATGCAAAATCTACAAATTTAAAATGGAGAATGGTTTGAAAATAAGAAAAGAAAGAGTAAAAGATATAACCTACGATATTTCAATATTGAAATAAGTCCCGGTCGGCACGGTTGAAGTCCGAACAGGTTTCCCAACACATTTTCGGATGAAAAATAACTTTCCCATTGGTGGTGAGGAGAGTAATTATTCCATAAACGGTTGTGATTATAACCTTGATGTTGATTTTGAGTTTTTCCGAGGAGGAGGAGGAGGTGTAATGGGAGATGGTGGAGAAGGAGGTGTAATGGAATATGGCGGCGGTGGAGGTGAAGGTGGAGTTTGGTGGCGACGTGGTGGTGGTGGTGGAAGTGTAATGAAAGGGTTGGGTGGAGATGGTTGTGGTGGTGACAACTCCCTTTCGGATCGGGTTGTAGTTGTAGGCACGATGAAACAACTTAAATTGGAAAAAAAAGAGTGAAACCAAGAGTGAAAGAGTGGAAGGAAAGTTGATCTTCATGATACTGAGAGTGAAAAACAGAATTAAAAAAGGTGATGGAACCATCTACATTAAAGAGGCGCTAGTGAAGTTATATAGAGAATGATACTTCTTGAACAACAGTAAAAAGTTCATGATGTTTAATAATTACTATCCGCAAAATATCAGTCTGTTTGAATAGTACTATATGTAGACGAAAAAAAAGAAAAAAAATTAAAAGAAGTTTAGAAGTAGAAGTGTTGTGTCAAAGTTAAAGAGAGTTGTAAAAAATTTCCTATAAAAAACCAAAAAAATATTGTGATAGTGTTTACGATAAAGAAACCCATTAAAATGAAGAATTAATTGTTCATTGATTATAAAGTAGTGTAAAACTACTTACTACTATATTTGCATACATGTCTTCAGAATGTTAGATATTACAGTAAATAAACTAATTTAATACTAACCGAAAAATTAATCCATGATTAATTGCATTAATTAAACAAACTCAAGCTAAGAAATACGTTATTTACATAGTGGGAGTAAAAATTCTAGAGATATAAAGTAAGTTCTCCAATAATGGGAATTCTTACACAATTTAGTTTTTGAATGTAAAATCATCCATGTGTCCACTCTAATTCATCCTTATATTTATTAGTAATAGATTAGTAGATATTGCAAATTGAATATGCAACCCAAGTGCATTAAAGATAAGTTTTATTATTTTCAATTCAATTTAGAGATACTCTATAGCTATTACATTACTAATATATTTGTGATCATATATTTAAATATTTTTATTCATATAATTCATAGATAGAAATATTGTAGTTGATATTTATATAATGTATTTTATTTGCAGACGTCTTAATACTAAACCAATATATAGTGACAATGCAGACACTCGTTACTTTATTAATAATAATGAAGAATGATGTTGAGCATATTACTTTTAAAAATTATAGTATGGAAAATTAACTACAAGTTAATAACCTATAAATTATTTTGCACATAATCATGAAAATGATTATGCATGGACAAAATAACCTATAAATTACAACATTCAACCGATTTAATTAATAACTCATAACCATGTTAATATGAGCATGCACGAACAAAAATATGTCAAAGGCCCAAACGTTAAAGTGCCCAATTCAATACCAATTAGATTAACATACACACTAATTTAAAACCCTAAGTTAATAATAATTCCAAATAAAATAAAATAATAAAATATAATTTATACTCTATCAAAATATCTATGAGTCTCTAATTGTTTAGAACGGAAAATTTGACCACCACTTGGTGAGAAGAACGTCGGAATCATCGGTCGTACAATGTACCCTTTTCTCTCAAAAGTAAACAATCAACAAACTATTACATAAATTTATTTCAAAAAAAAATTTTAAACTCTACCTCATTCTTCTTACAAGATTAACTATAGCAACAAATTTTTCATCACAAAAGCATGCAAAATCTACAAATTTAAAATGGAGAATGGTTTGAAAATAAGAAAAGAAAGAGTAAAAGATATAACCTACGATATTTCAATATTGAAATAAGTCCCGGTCGGCACGGTTGAAGTCCGAACAGGTTTCCCAACACATTTTCGGATGAAAAAATAACTTTCCCATTGGTGGTGAGGAGAGTAATTATTCCATAAACGGTTGTGATTATAACCTTGATGTTGATTTTGAGTTTTTTTGAGGAGGAGGAGGAGGTGTAATGGGAGATGGTGGAGAAGGAGGTGTAATGGAATATGGCGGCGGTGGAGGTGAAGGTGGAGTTTGGTGGCGACGTGGTGGTGGTGGTGGAAGTGTAATGAAAGGGTTGGGTGGAGATGGTTGTGGTGGTGACAACTCCCTTTCGGATCGGGTTGTAGTTGTAGGCACGATGAAACAACTTAAATTGGAAAAAAAAGAGTGAAACCAAGAGTGAAAGAGTGGAAGGAAAGTTGATCTTCATGATACTGAGAGTGAAAAACAGAATTAAAAAAGGTGATGGAACCATCTACATTAAAGAGGCGCTAGTGAAGTTATATAGAGAATGATACTTCTTGAACAACAGTAAAAAGTTCATGATGTTTAATAATTACTATCCGCAAAATATCAGTCTGTTTGAATA
>NW_026706781.1:0-57430 GCF_029867415.1 Vicia villosa | reverse complement strand
CAAGAACTTGGCAAGCAAACCCTTAACTCCACTCTTTGTTTCCCAATTGGACTTGATTTCTGATTTCCGCAGATGTAAAGCAGCAGCAATGACTTCAGGCTTTGGAATCCTTTCTAAACCAGTGAAAGGTAATTGATTTCGAACAGGCAATCCAATTAGTTCAGAGAATTCTTCCAAAGTGGGTACCAACTGGTAATCAGGAAAGGTAAAGCAATGATGTTCAGGGTCAAAGAACTGGAACAGGACCCGTATCATGTCTTCTTCAAATTTTGAGGTAACCAAATGGAGTAGGTGACCATGCCTTTCAGTGAATTGAACATTCCTGGGGAATTCTGACACTAAGTCTTTTAGTTCAGATGGTACCGTTGAGATGTTGATTCGGATGTAATCTTTGGTGGCGGGAGCCATTACCTGCAAAAACAAAGGTAAACTCTTTGATCCTTGAAGTGTCTGGTGCAAAAATGATATGCTTATGATGCAAACATGTGGCACACAAAAACAAATCAAACAATAGCCTTAGGTTTAAAGGCTTGCATGGAGCTGATAGGTGATACCCTCCCCACTGAAGTTGAGTTGGTTAAAACCTGTCCTAGAATAGTATTCGGGTTCTATGATCCTTGGAAGTAACATCTCAATACGGCGCTCGAGCGGCCGATCAAAATATTCCTCGAGGATAACTAACTTCGATCAATTTCAAAGCTAGCCACTTAAAAGGCCACAAGTCAAGTTCAACTAAAAAGGTTCTAAGACAAATTAGTGTTTAATGACATTTCGGAAGCCTAATATACTCCTTGATCGTTTTCAAGGGACATCAGTATAAACCAAAGTATCGCACTAATGATGACTACCAGATCAACCGTATCGGTACATGCCGTACAGTTTCCTTGGTCTATTGTCATATACTTAAGGTATCTCGAGATTCGGGTTAGAATCTTTCACACAAGCAAAATACCCAAACAAACCTTTGAAAAATAGAGCAATCAAGTCAATCAATTGAAAACATCGAAGTGATCTATTCTCTTAAGGTAACCCCTTTTGAAAACATTTTGTTTTTGAAAGTAAGTCCCCAGCAGAGTCGCCAGTTCTGTGGACCTCCGTTTTTTAATCCGGGCCATACCTCTGTTCTGTAGAGATACGTGAACTGACTCTTTTTTATCGCTTAATGCTTTCGCATTTTTGAAAATTCACAGAGTCGCCACCGACATTTTATTTTATCCAATTAAGGAAAGGTTTATAAAAGAAACAGAAAAAAGACCTTTAAGAAATTCTGGGTAAGGGGGTAGGTTATACAAAGGGAAGGTGTTAGCACCCTTTGTATCCATGGTTATCCATGGGCTCTTAAGTTTGCTTAGCTCACTTGTTTTTCGATCACTTTTCAATTGCTTTAGAATGCTCATATGTGGTTTCAAATACTTTTGTAAATTGAATTTTGTAATGATCCGTGTGCGGATGTATACAAAATGCTTGTTTATCTTTCGAAAGATGTTTTTGAAAAGAACGTTAACTTTGTAATAATCCGTGTTTGGATGTATACAAAGTATTGTCTTTTTTGGAAAGTTTTGAAAAAACAACAGTGTATGAGAATTTTGTTTGTTTTGATTTGAGCAAGCAAACTAGGAGGTCTACCCTGAGTTGTAAGGTCTTTATCCTATTTCCTTTAAAAATCTATCCTTTCACCGGATATAAACGCAAGGTTCGATTTTGTACTCAAAATAGTAGAATTTTGACTTTGATTTTGAAAAGAATGAGAAAGGGATTACCTTAAAAGGTGCAAGTGTGATTGTGATTGGATTCAGATATTTTATCTTTGAAGTTAGTGATCTAACGGTTCAATTTTATCTTTGACATACACGCAGTTTATATTTGCTGGAAATTAAAATGCGGAAATGTAAAGTGCGGAAAGTAAATCTACGCTATTACATCGATTGTGCAGGAAATGTAAACTAGCCTATTTACATGAACTTGACATCCTATACATTTATCTAGGAATTTAAATTGCAAGAAAAATAAAAGGCATGTTTTTGGATTTTTATGATTTATTTTCATTATAATTAATGCATGATTAATTAAATTAAAATGAAGAAAAAAGATGAAAATTGATTTAAACCTAGAAATTAAGTTTAAAATATGTACAAAATATTTGTTAAATAATTTTAAAACAAAACTAATTTTTTTGGAATTTTTGAAATTGATTTAAGTTAATTAAAACATAATTATGCAAATAATTATACAAATAATTAAAACTTAAAGAGTAAATTATTCAAAATATGTACAAAATTAGTTTATAATATATAAACAATATTTAACATAAAGAACAATTTTTTTTATGATTTTTTGATTGGTTAGAATAATTAAAAAGCAAATATATAAATATATACTAATTAATTATGCAAAATATTGAAATTATGAAGAAAAATAAAATATTTTTATTTCAGAAAATAATATATTATTTTAGAAGTCTAAAAATATTTTTTGTGTATTTTTTGGATTTTTAAAACTATTTTTAATTAATTTTGTAAAGAAATTAAAATAGAAATAAAAATAAAAAAGGATACTGATCAGGTGTGGTTAATCTGAGAGTCCATGGTATGAGGATTTATTCTGAGGCGTTGGATGGTTCATTAAATGAGATCAGATGGTCCAGAAATTGAGGCACGTGGTGATCAGTACACCTGCAAAGCACAGAATTAGAGGAAATTTTAAAAACACGCGCGCTGGCTGTCCAATGAGGTGGGGACACCTCATCATCTTCAACCTCTCGCTAGGGCCTTTTACAGCGCTTTTATGAAAGAGCGCTGTAATTGATGAGCTTCAGACCTGCAAAATAACGAATAGGGGTAAACCTAAAAATAAATTTGGCGCGACCCCTCCATTCAATTCGTCTGATCCATACGAACTCAATGGTACCACTTAGAACCTCTAATTTTGCCTATTTCAGAAAGCCCTAATTTTGAAACTATGAACCCTAAAATGGTAGTTTCGTGTATACGTATTTAAACTTCAATTAAGTTTCCAGAAATGATCTACACATCAAACCAAACTCAAATATATGTCTACATCTTGTTAAGCATGCGTGAATAACCAGATACGATTTGATTTAAGTTCGAACAAATTATGACCTGTATAGCTCGATTTAGTGAGCTTCAAGGCTTGTAATTGATTGGGATACGTTTATTGATGTTCAAAGATGATGTTTGAATGCTTGGTTTGAACTGAAACTAGTTAGAAACTAAAATTCGAATTTGAATTTTCTTTGAAATTTTTCAAGTGGTTACAAGTGTGTTATGAGCTAGGCTTTGTCTCTGAACTTGTCTCTCTTGTTACTGAAGTAAGCTAGCCTATTTATAAGCATTGAAGTGCTTAACATCTAAGCTAGAAAGCAATAAGTGCTTTTGCTAGAATCTTGACTTTTCCACATATGTAGCTTGGCCTTTAAGCCACTATGGCTTGATTTTCTTCTCTCCCTCTGCTGTACTTTGCTTTGAGACAGAGTTGAATGAGTCATATTGATGAGTCATGCTTGGAATACAAGCTATCCATTATCCTTTCATTCTTCCTTTTAATTTAATCTTAAAATAAGAAAAAATCAAGCAAAAATGAATGAAAAATGTTATGGGCTTAGTCTTGGTCGTGGGAGGCCCATAATAACATGGCAAAGATGTTTGAACCATGAAAACTTGGCCCCATTTGGAAAAAATGCATTTTTGAGCAATGTTGATTTTATGCATTTTCCAAAATTTAGCCAACTTTAACAAGGTGTAAATCCCTCAATTTTTGTCATATGAAGGAGATCTTGCACTTTTTGGAAACCTCAAAGAGTCCTCTAACCAATGTCTTTGGTCTCATGTCAAAATGATTTTTGATGCTCCTTGTGTGTCCTTTTGAAAAAAGTGTCTTTTTGTTGACTTTGAAAATGACCTGTAATGTCTTTGGTCATATTTTTCAAATGGTGAATGCAATGACCATGGGATCAATTGCATTTGAAAGATAATTGAATTTCCTTCAAAATGAGCTTTGGTTTGAATTTTTTGGATGAAGGATGAGAGAGTTATGATCAGTCAAAGTTGAGTTGACTTTTCAGGTAAAAACCCTAATTTTGAATCTTAGGGTTTTGTTGATTTTTGATCTTTCCTTGATGAATTATGATCATCCAATGATCAAATGATGAATCCTTTGACAAAATATGGACTTTGACAAAAATTTTCATTTTTGACTGTCTGTTGACTTTTTTGGTCAAACGGGTCGTCTGTTGACTGTTTGAGCTGCTGACGGTGCGTCTGAGTGAATTGAAGTTTGAAAATTTGTATGATGGTACTTTGAGATATATGGATGTGTATGAAATCCATTTGAGCTCTCAAAAACTTGTTTCTCCTGTAAAAACAAGAAAACCCTAGTCAGGGACTGTTTGTGTAGGAGACAGTTAAGCGTACCTGATTTTTGTGCAGTGTTGAGTCTCTGCTAATCGCGTGATATTCAGAAGACTTCTAGAACAAAAATCTTGGAATTTTGAATTGTGAAAGATTGATTTGATTGATGGTACAAAACACTGAGAATTGTACTGCCAGCAGTTTGGCTGTCAACTGATTGTCCAGGTATTGACGTAGCAGTTAGAGTGAAAAATCAACAGTCAAAGTTAATTTTCTTTTTTGTTGCTTTTGTTTTATGTTTTATGTGAAAAATGAAAGTTTATTTACATGACTTGTTAAAAACACAGACATAATAAATAACTAATATTTACTGTATGCGGGCAAAATTACCGATAATAACCCTGAAAATCATTTAATGCACAGAAAAATGAATATTTGACTGGCAGAAAACACATAAAATATTATCTGAGTAATTAAGCAATATTATGACAAATAGTACAATATTTAATACTGATAGTACAAATATTACATACTATATTGAACAGTACGACGAATAAACGGTACATTTAAGAAATAAGAAATACGGCAAATTTTAAGAATGACGATTGATAAGCCATGCTACAAATAGTAACATGTAGATGATTGGGAGCATAAGCATCCCAGGTCCACAGTGTTCTGGGCTATGTAGACAGAAGAAAGACATGATCACCGTAGCAATGGTGATGACCATAAGAAAACACGTTTCCCACCGCTTCGCCATTTTGTCGGGGAAGAAGAAAGGATGGATTATGAAGTGGAAATTTGAGAGATGAATTAGAATTTGATGTGAGATTTTATGGAAGAAAATGGGAGGTATTTATAGAATGGAAAGAAGGATAGAGACGTTGGGGAATGATGTGATTCCGTACAAAAGGAAAATTTGAGTGGAAGTAAGATTTGAAAGAAAGTGGAGATAGTGTTGGGAAAAAGAGAGATTTGATTTTTTGAAAAAGAGATTTGAAAAGATTTTTGAAAATAATGGAATATAGTACCAAAATTAGTGGGAAACAAAAGATAATAATAAACTACTTGTTACCAATACAGTCTGAGTTTCCTGATTCTGCGCCTGCAAAAAAAAAGATTTAACTCTGTACCAATTGTGTCAGTACTATTTATCTGTAAATAAATAAATAGCATGTGTGAAGTAATAAACAGTATTTGGCGTTTGCGTAAGAATAAATTCAACTGCAAGCCAAATTACTGTATAAGAAAAATTCTAAAAACTAAGTATTTCATATGTCAGGATATTTGTTGAAATAAAAATCCATGATTATATGAGACTCTTAATTTCCAGATTGGAGTTTTTCTTGAAAAAAGATGCGGGAAAATTTTGGAGTATAACAAGCTTCTTCAAGTCATGATACATCTTGGTAGCACCAGGATGAATACTCAATCCACTACGATGTCCTTCCTCAAGAATACTTCTTCTCAATTCGGCAACATTAGGAACACAAACACGGTTGCCAAACCTCATTATACCATTCTCGTCGATTATGAATTCACCTCTTTTACCTTGGTTAATCAGAGTCAACTTATCAACCAACTCTACATCAGTCTTCTGACCTTCTCGAATATCTTCAAGAATACCACTAGTCAGCTTCAACATACCCAATCTAACATTGTTAGGAGTGTCTTCGGATACTAAACTTAAATCTCTGAATTGTTCAATTAAGTTCAACTCCTTCACCATTAGCATAGACATATGCACGGACTTCCTACTCAAAGCATCGGCAACAACGTTTGCTTTACCCGGATGGTAATTCAGCCCAAAATCATAATCCTTGAGAAATTCTAACCATCTTCTCTGTCTCATATTTAGCTCTTTTTGATCAAAGAGATACTTCAGACTCTTGTGATCACTAAATACTTCAAACCTTGAACCATACAGATAATGCCTCCACAGCTTCAACACAAATACAATTGCTGCCAACTCTAAGTCGTAAGTCGGATAATTCTTCTCATGCACTTTGAGTTGTCTCGACGCATAAGCGACAACTTGTTGATTCTGCATTAGCACACCTCCTAATCCCATAAATGAAGCATCACAATACACAACAAAAGATTCCGCTGGATTCGGCAAAATCAAGATCGGCGCACTAGTCAACCGCCTCTTCAGCTCTTGGAATCCTTCTTCACATTTTGAATCCCAGATGAATGCTTGACCCTTCCTAGTCAACTTAGTTAACGATAATGCTAACTTTGAAAAACCTTCAATGAACTTCTTGCAATAACCCGCAAGACCAAGAAAACTACGGATTTCGGAAACTGACTTCGGAGCTTCCCACTGAGACACAGCTTCTACCTTTGTTGGGTCAACGACAATACCATCTTTAGAAATTATATGCCCAAGAAAGCTTACTTCACTTAACCAGAACTCACACTTTGACAGTTTCGCATAAAGTTTCTTTTCCTTCAATAGTTCTAATACCACTTTAAGATGCTCTGCATGTTCTTCTTCACTCTTAGAATATATTAGAATATCATCGATAAATACTACTACGAACTGGTTGAGATAGGGATGAAAGATCCTATTCATATATCCCATAAAAATACTAGGTGCATTAGTAACTCCAAATGGCATCACAGTATATTCGTAATGACCATACCTCGTTCTAAATGCAGTCTTCTGAATATCGTCTGTCTTCACCCGAATCTGATGATATCCTGACCTCAAGTCAATCTTACTGAACACGCACGCCCCAACCAGTTGATCCATTAGATCATCAATCCTCGGCAACAAATAATGATTTTTGATAGTAAATTTATTCAGCTGTCTATAATCCACACACAGCCTCATCGAGCCTTCTTTCTTCTTTACTAGTAATACCTGTGCACCCCACGGTGAAACACTAGGACGAATAAATTCCTTCTCAAGTAACTCTTCCAATTGACTCTTCAATTCAGCCAATTCAGATGCCGACATACGATAAGGTGTCATCGACACAGGACTAGTCCCAGGAATTAACTCAATAGCAAATTCCATTTCTCTCTTAGGTGGTAACTCTCTAACATCATCTGGAAAGACTTCGGGAAAGTCGCATACTACCGGTAATTCACTTCTCACCACCTTCCCTTTCACTTCCATAGATGCAATCAACATAAACACGGCAGCCCCGTCCTTAACTGCTTCATTTATCTGTCTAGCAGTCATCGCCAAACCTTCCACACTTTCATCTTCAGGGAAAATAACCGTCTTCGAGAAACAATTGATATGAACCCGATTGAATTGTAACCAATTCATTCCCAGAATAACATCGAGTTGCTCCAATGGAAGGCACACTAAATCCATTCCGAACTCTCTACCTAAAATATCAATTGGACAATTCAAACAAGCAAACGAAGTAGTCACTAAACCCGACGCAGGAGTGTCAATGATCATACTTCCATTAATATCAGATATTTCCAAGTTCAGTCGTTTAGCACAATCCAACGAAATAAACGAGTGAGTTGCTCCAGTATCTATAATTGCAATTAAAGGAGTGCCATTAATAAAACACGTACCTTTAATTAACCGATCTTCTGGAGTAGTCTCGGAACCAGATAAGGCGAACACCTTACCACCATCTTGATTCTTCCTTGGCTTAGGACACTTAGGACTAGTATGGCCCTCTTCTCTACAGTTGAAACAAGTTACAGTGTTTCCTTTGCACTCAATAGCAATGTGGCCTGCCTTTCCACACTTATAGCACTTCTTTTCTTCACTTTTGCACTCGTGAATGCGATGTCCAGGTTCTCCACACTTGAAGCACTTAATAGGGGCACCAGAGTCTCCCCCATTAGGCTTCTTCCAACCTCCAGCTTTCTGGTTACCTTTACCATATGGCTTACCACAATCCATATCCTTCTTCCCTTTCCTGTCGAACAACTCGCGAGAGTGTGATGACTTCAGCTTAATATTTTCCTCTTCAAAGATTCGGCTATAGTCAACCAAATCCACAAACCTGCGAATCCTCTGATATCTGATATCCTGTTTAATCTCGTCATGGAGATCATTCTCAAACTTAACACACTTCGAGAACTCGCTAGTCTCATCATTGTTGTAGTGGACATAATACTTTGCCAACTAAACAAACTTGGACGCATACTCCGGCACAGTCATGTTACCTTGCGTCAGCTCCAAAAATTCAATCTCTTTCCTGCCTCTAACATCCTCAGGAAAGTACCTCCGCAAGAACTCTCTTTTGAACACAGCCCAAGTAATTGCAACACCAGTAGCTTGCAGTTCATCCCTACTAGCCATCCACCAATCATCAGCTTCTTCAGACAGCATGTGAGTGCCATATCTCACCTTCAGATTTTCATCACAATCAATCACTCGGAAGATCCTTTCAATTTCCTTTAGCCACTTCTAAGCGCCTTCGGGATCATGAGTGCCTTTGAACAATAGAGAGTTGTTCCTCTGAAAACTGTTCAGCTGCCTGTCAGCACCAATTCCAACCGCATTGGCATTCCCTCCTAGCATACCAGCAATCATACCCAGAGCCTCAGCAATCGCGTCGTCATTTCTTCCTCCTCTTCCGAACATTGTTCTGCTAAATTTAAAACAATATTTATTAGAACAAGAAGTATCGATAGTGTCAACCTTACACTAATCGCATACGAGGGATTAACCGACACTAAGACTATGACTCAAACGACCGACTATGCTCTGATACCACTATTGTAACACCCTTCTAATACCCCGCATAAATATTAAACAATAATCAGAGTAAAACATGAAAAGGGCATTACAACTTCCATTAATCAAACAAATACCCATGTCATGCCATAAAAGAGAACGTTAAACCCAAATATTATTCAGATCATCATGTTAACACAGCAGAAATATCTTTAACATCTGAGCAATGCAACATCCAAAGTCATAGACTTAAAACGCCACCATAATAAAACACCCAAGTAAAAAGAGTTTAACAAGTAACTCTAAACAACGTCCCCAGTGTTACACGACCAGAGCATGACACGGACCCAACCGACTCTAATGAACTACTTGACGAGCTAATCCTCACCAAGTACAAGGGCTACTCCTCAATCTGAATAATAACAACAGTAAGGGTGAGTCTCATTCACATTTAACTAATGTTATAAGGTATAGATAATTAAATATCAAATCACATGTCATTCACCCAATTACAGTTACGATCAGATTCACAACCACACAATCAGTACAACAAACAAACAATCAACACATATTATAACATTAGACAATCTTCCATTCATGTTATAATAACACAAGTAGCCTAATGCAATGCAACTACATGCATGTGGTACTAAAATCTGGGATAACCCAACTCACCGATCCACCATCGTCAAGGATACGACAACACCCACTCACTAATTCCACACAATGGGAATTAGCTACAACTGATCCACCATCGTCAAGGATCAGCCACACAATGATTATGAATGCATGTATCAACCATAACATGCTCATCACCCACATAAATCAGCCAAATGTCATAATCATCAACTACAACAATCAATAGCCGCACACAATCATGTTATTTCTCAACCATAGTAAAACACATATTTTATACCAACAACACATGTATAACAAACACCAGTTACAACCACAACATCATAGCAGGTAGAATATTCATTAGTGTACCTGTAAGTATAAACCACCACAACCAACTAAAATCGAGTATTTTAAAATAATTTCTAGTCACGACTCGAAACATCATTTTATTATGTAAATTATTTGATTAGCTTCACTATGCTCGAAACGGCACCAAAATCCGGTTTACGGTTTAAAAGTTACACTTCTTTAAACCTTCCAAGAAAACATCTATCGTTACAGTACGCGGCGCCACACACAGTTCGCGGCGCGGAACGAATAGGAAGCACGCCTTCGCAGCACAAACAAAGGTTCATGGCGCGGAACGAATAGGAAGCACGCCTTCGCGGCGCAAACAAAGGTTTGCGGCGCGGAACGAGAAAGAACTACGCCTTCGCGGCGTAAACAAAGGTTCACGGCGCGTACTGAGTTCACCAATTTTTCCTGCACTTTCTGCCAAGAAGTTCGCGGCGCCAATCCCTGGACGCGGCGCGAACTGGCGATTTCCAGAACTCCGAATCGCCGAAAACAGCCTACGATTTCGCCCTTTTTCACCGAATCATTACCAAACCAATTCCATTTCAACCAGATTTCGCATACACTAAAACAACCACATATTATAACACATTTATAATACATTTCAACCATCCAATTAACACCATACATGATCAATTCAACATTATCAATCAATTCTCCCAAAACCTAACATTTGTACAACCTAAGCATAACTCGATTGACCTAAACAACATGAGCAATTCTATCCTACTACCTATAATCCCATTATAGAAGATAAGTGGAAGAGTCCCCCCTTACCTGAAGGTTGATTCTTCGCTCTTCCTCTTGTCGCACTTCTCTGCTCCTCTTCTCTTTTCAGGTGTTTCTCTTTTCCACAATTCCTTCTTCTTTTCTATTTTATGAAAATAAGCTTATCATTAGCAATGTGCTTCACAACTGACACCCCCTTTCTACTAAAAGCGACACTGGCCCATTAACCTCATCATTCCATTTTTCTCAATTAACTCCAATAATTCTAATATTGTAATCTAAAAATTAATTAAATTAAATAAAGAATTTTATGGGGAGTTACAAGATCTCCGTCCAACAATTTGATCCAGGGGAATTGTGAAATTGAAGGTTCCATTTTAACTACACTTTTTAATTCTGGGGCAACGCATTCATTCATATCCAAGGACTGCGTTGATCGATTGAAAATGATAGTAACTCCACTATCTTTTGACTTGGTAGTATCTGTAACACCCCTTTTATACCTCAAAATAAATAAGCATATAATCAGAGAATAAGCATGCATATAATTCAAAAGGGCGTCACATCGATGTTTTCAAAAACTAAAAGCTTTAAAAATCGACAACATTTATCCATAATACACAACACACCTGGTCATTTCAGATAACACCTAACATTTAATCATAATTCATCCAGAATATGCATTCACAGCGAAAAATACTAAAATACTCATGTATTCCATTAAATGATTCATGTCCCATACCATGATCATAACTCAATAACACTCTCAATATAAAATAAACCATAATCAGAATATTTGGCTTAAAACCTCTCAAACAACAAGTAGCCAAATAAACAGGTTCACAAGTTGTAACATAATACATAACCAAATAGAAACATGAGTTCAACACGCCTAGTCTACCCAGTGTTACATGACCAGAGCATTGACTCGCTACTTAATCATCAAACAAACTCGGAAGCTCTCTGACTAAATCTCGTACGAACTACTAATCGCCAGAACCTGCATGTCGCCAAACGAGGGCAACATTAAAACAGAAGGGTGAGAATACGAATCATTATGAAGAAAGTATAATAAGATACAATGATTCAATCAACAGTTATAGGAATTCATCACACTTATATAACCATGTAAATAATACTAACCAACATTTATTTCGCATGTTACAAGCATACATAAAAACTCAAGGAGTATAATATTAAATTCCAGTACTATATTCCCAAATAATACACATAACTATAATTATCACATAATCATATATTTTACCAAGCCATGTGTCCAAACATCACCAAATCCAATTATCACATCTCATGTACACATAACAACCACATAATGCATATACTCAAACATCACATAACCTCAATGTGACTCAATGCAAAACATGTGACTCAATGCATGTGGTACCCAATGTGGACCCAAAGTTCCACCGCATCCGATTCATATAGAATCTAGCCACGCTTCAGATCCGGACAAGATCGAAGCCACCAAATGTAAACATATAGTTTACCGCTTTCCGAATTCCCTCTAGAATCCAAGCCGCTTCTGATCCGGACAAGATCAAAGCCACTACGCATGTTTCCAATTAAGGATCAACGTAATCTACGTCTATTTCCATTGAAGGATCACCGTCTAATACCATGTGAACCCACAGTTTCACCGCTTCCACAATAAAGCTGACTATGCTATGAATGAATGTACAATTACCAACAAATTATGCAATTAAGATTATTTCATCAATCTTAACTTACCGCATACCAACAATAATTCAACTCTATGAATTATATACCAAATTGTACACAACATTCACAACACATTGATATCACTCCACATAACAAAAATAATATTCAATTACGATTCACAATATACAATTAACACTAGTAAATAATACTATCTCATGTTAATTCATATTTCCAAAATATAAGAATATACTTTCAAAAATCAAATATCAATTCATTAGTATTTAGCCAAGAATACAATTACGGTCAACTTTCTGAAATACCGTAAGTTACCGACAAACCAAGTAATCGATTTAATTTCAATTATATTCAAATCAATTAAACTCATTAAAATTAATTCGAATATGAATTTAGTCAACCCTATATTAATTTCAATTCATTTCTATTTCTATTCCATTTCCACTTTCTAGCATTCTATCACTCAAGACCATTTTTATTGAAAAGAATATCGCGCTAGCTTTCTAACACTCTGAGCGGTACTCAAAACGGATTTACGGTTTTAAAGTTATGAATTTGTAAAGTTTCAACGAGAATGTAAACACCGACATCATAAATTGACAACTCTAAACATATAAGAATAACTCATGTGAATTTAATTGACTAATGGTCTGACTCAAGTAATAATAAAACAACTCTAAAGAGTCAATACCTTCGATTTTAATTCTACAATTTATCAGATTTGACAATAAATAACTCAAAAACAACTTTGACAACCCTATTGACAACTCTAACAGAAGTGAACATAATTTAAAATTAGTCCAATAATCTAAATATTCATCTCTAACTCAAAACACCTAAAAATATATTAATAATATTAAGTTATTAATATTATTATTATACTAAAGACCTATGAATGTCTTAGTAACTTAATGTGAGTTCTTCTTGAAAATATAGTGTCCTACTCTACCAATTTATATATAATGCTAATAGTCATCTAAAACATGCCGCTACAGTGGGTGTATGAAAATCGTGATACATTTGAATCAATAATAATGTGGTACCAGTGTTGAATCAAGACCATATATATATATATATATATATATATATATATATATATATATATATATATATATATATATATATATATATATATATATATATATATATATATATATATATATATATATATATATATATACATATATATATATACTTTCATGTAATATCTCTCAAAATTATATATACCATAACTATACCTGCTACACACTTTAATATCAAAACCAGTATATAACAAGCAATATTATACATAATAAAACATATAATATATGTATTTGAAAAAAAGCCGCATGATATATGCATCCAAGCACAATCTAATGTATTTCAGGGCCAACAAAATTAACGATACAGACACATGTATTTGAAGAAAATTTATCATCAACACAATATATATGCATAAATTTTTCATCCAATTCATCAATCCAAACACAATTAAATTTAAGGATTTTACCCTAAACATATCAAAACCTAGAAATTGAAGAACAAATTCCCTAAATCATGTTAATTTACCCATTTACCGAATTATACTAACCCATAATAATAAGGATTCTCCTCCTTATCTCTTTAATTTTTTTCTTCAACCCTAGTTGCTCCTTGTTCTTCCCCTTTCCTCTTTCTTTTCCTCTTTTCTTTCTTTCTCCACTTCTCTCTCTATGTTATCCGTGAAAAGAAATAAAAGAATGAATAGAAATGTGGTACTCCCTCACCCTCTAACTCTTACTAACTATACACAATGTACCTAAATATAACATCTCCTATTTACTTTTAACATCAATAAATAAGCCCAATATAATATAATCTATTTATTATTTCTATTTTAGCTACTAAATTAAATAACACCAATAATTGAATAGACACAAATATACACACCTAGTTAATTAATATAATCAATTATTATACTATCTAACAATCAATTAATTAATTAACACACCAAATAAAGTCAAATAAAATAGTAAAATAAATACTTATAAAATCCTCTAATAACTCAATGTCTCATATTTCCGGTCAAATCTTAGCTACTCGGAAAATTCCCAAAACGCTAAATATTAACTCATTAATATTTCTAATACTAAAAAATATTAAATTATTTGATTAAATATTGATTCGCTATCCCAAACTAGTACCGACTAAATCGTCCCAAAACGCGAAAATTTCAATAAACATCAGAAATGACTAAATTAAGCAAATAATTATTAAAAACACCAAATAATATAATTACTAATACACTTAATAAAAATATTAATAAAAATCGGGATGTTACAACTCTCCCCCACTTAGAATATTTTCGTCCTCGAAAATTCAATCGACACAACCATTTCGACACCGAAACCACACTTACTCTCTCCCGATTCATACCAATACAAAACGTTCCACATATTCAACCATACAAGCTTCTAAGGATGCCAATACTCGAATGGAATACCATGCAAACACACCGTTCTCTCGATATTAAACTTAGCAAGTCTCTCCATCCGATAATCCATCATCACTAGAATAAAATAAGCGCATCTCGTCAACCTATCCACAATGACCCAAATTACTTCAATTACTCAATGTTCTCAGCAACCCGAAACAAAATCCATAGAGATACTATCTCACTTCCACTCGAATAGGATAACTGTTGCACCAACTAAACGGTTTCTGACAAGTCCAACTCAAATACACAATTCCGCTATATCTCTCTTCATACTTTACCACTAAACATTTTCCTTAAATCTTGATACATTTTAGTAGCATCATGATGTATACTCAAACTATTACGATGCCCTTCATAAGAAATTCTCTTTCTCAAATCTGAAACATCAGGAATACAAACTCGATCATGACTCCTCATGGCACTATTCTCATCAATCCGAAAGTTATTACCTTTTTCCTTGTTTCATCAATGTCATCTTGTCAACTAATTCTAAATCCAATTTTTGACTCTCTCTAACCTCGTCAAGAATACCACAAGTAAGCTTCAACATACCAAACTTAACACACGAAGACTTCGTCTCACAAACCAAACTCAAGTCTCTAAATTGTTCCAACATCTTTAATTCTCGAATCATTGACATAGACATATGCAATGATTTCCTACTCAATGCATTGGTTACTACATTCGCTTTTCCAGGATGGTAATTCAACCCAAAATCATAATCCTTCGAAATTCCACTCGCCTTGTTTTCCCATATTCAATTCTTGTAGTTACTACACACCTCAAATCTCGATCCAAGCAATAATGCCTCTAAAGTTTCAAAATAAACCCAATGACGGATAACATCCATTCATACATCGAATAATTCCTCTAATGAACTTTAAGTTGCCTTGAAGTATAACTACCACTTGTCGATATCTGCATCAACCCACCTCAGCTCGAAATCACAAACCTAAAGAAAATCTCTTCCTTTAACCAAAGCTCACATTCAGAAAAATTCGCATATAACCTCTTCTCTTTCAACAACGATAACACAATCCTTAATGTTCAGCATGTTCATCGTCCCTCTTAGAATCAAAACATCCTAAAAAAAAACATTACCTCATAGAACCTTATTTTCTTCTTACTCGACAAAACAGGCGCGACTCTATGACTATACACTCAGACAATTGAACCTCTTCTCAAACAACTCCTCAAATCGACTCTTCAACTTCTCCTTAGTCGCTTTACCCGTTACCAAGTTAGTAAGACAAGTCTATCTCGTCCAATACGATCTCGTCTTCTATCAACAATAGATTAAGGGTGATCAGTTCCACAATTTGTTAATAGTAGTCGATAACCATGATGGAACATAAACCTCCATTACTAAACTACAGTAGTGTTCCTTCAAAACTTGTAATCGAAATCACCTAAAGAACTAAGACCCAAAATCTCTCTTAATATTACAATTGCTTGCTTTATCTCTAAATAGTTCATACCAAGATTCTCATCAAATTGGTCTAACAGAAAACATACTAAATCAATTCCAAAATATCTACCAAAGATACTCAACGGATGATTCAAACACGCAAAAGAAGTAGAAATATAACTCATAGCAGGTGTATCAATAACCATACTTCTACGCATAACAGATAAAATAAGATCCAATCTCACAGCACATTCCAAGAAAATGAAAGAATATGTTGCACCATTATCAATAATAAAGCACGTACCTCAGATTAGCCTCTCCTTAGCAGTGGTCTCAACACCAGGCAATGCAAACGCTTTTCCTTCTGCTTGCTCTTTCTTTGGCTTATCATATTTGGAACTAATGTGACCTCGCTCACCACAATTGTAACAAGTCGCACTCGAACCAATTCTACACTTGTTTGCTTTGTGACCAATTTTTTTACACTTAAAACATGTCACATAATTCTTACCACAATCAACGGTACGATGACCCTCAATACCAAATCTAAAGCACTTAATTGGAGTAGAAGTTCCTCCCCCACTTAGCTTCTTGCCAACACCAGTTTGTTTCCTCTTTTCATCATACGGTTTCCCACTGGATTGTCCTCTTTCTCGTTTCAACTTTAGAAACTTCACTTCTTTCTTTCCACGCACATCTTTTGGAAAATAGTTTTCCAAAAATACATCATTGAAAAGAGTCCAACTAACTTCAATACCTTCCTCTTTAAATCTCTGCACAGTATCACTCCACCAATCCTCAACTCCTTTAGTCAACATGTGAGTACTAAACTGTACCTTCCGTACATCAGTACAACTTATGACTTGAAAGATATTCTAAATTTCTCTCAACCATGCTTGTGCTTTGTCCGGTCCATACCCTCCTTCAAAGATCGACGGATTGCACCTTCGGAAATCCCCCAAAGCACTGAACTCATCCTTTCCTCCATAATCGGCACTTTCTTGCGGCACTTGTCCAATCGCACCAGTCCACCTCGTTAATGCCTCAACATTACTGTCACCATTCCTTCCTACAACCATCGTCCTAAGACATCTAACAACCAAACAGACAAAACAGTATCGATTGTGTCAAATACACAAATCAAATACAACAGGGTTAGACAATATTAACAACTATTGACCAGCTGGTCGACCATGCTCTGATACCACTAATGTAACACCCCTTTTATACCTCAAAATAAATAAGCATATAATCAGATAATAAGCATGCATATAATTCAAAAGGGCGTCACATCGATGTTTTCAAAAACTAAAAGCTTTAAAAACCGACAACATTTATCCATAATGCACAACACACTTGGTCATTTCAGACAACACCTAAGATTTAATCATAATTCATCCAGAATATGCATTCACAGCGGAAAATACTAAAATACTCATGTATTCCATTAAATGATTCATGTCCCATATCATGATCATAACTCAATAACACTCTCAATATAAAATAAACCATAATCAGAATATTTGGCTTAAAGCCTCTCAAACAATAAGTAGCCAAATAAACAGGTTCACAAGTTGTAACATAATACATAAACAAATAGAACCATGAGTTCAACACGCCTAGTCTACCCTGTGTTATATAACCAGAGCATTGACTCGCTACTTAATCATCAAACATACTTAGAAGCTCTCTGACTAAATCTCGTACGAACTACTAATCGCCAGAACCTGCATGTCGCCAAACGAGGGCAACATTAAAATAGAAGGATGAGAATACGAATCATTATGAAGAAAGTATAATAAGATACAATAATTCATCACACCTATATAACCATGTAAATAATACTAACCAACATTTATTTCACATGTTACAAGCATACATCAAAACTCAAGAAGTATAATATTAAATTCCAATACTATATTCCCAAATAAACACATAACTATAATTATCACATAATCATATATTTTACCAAGCCATGTGTCAAAACATCACCAAATCCAATTATCACATCTCATGTACACATAACAACCACATAATGCATATACTCAAACACCACATAACCTCAATGTGACTCAATGCAAAATATGTGACTCAATGCATGTGGTACTCAATGTGGACCCAAAGTTCCACCGCTTCCGATTCATATAGAATCTAGCCACGCTTCAGATCCGGACAAGATCGAAGCCACCAAATGTAAACATATAGTTTACCGCTTTCCGAATTCACTCTAGAATCCAAGTCGCTTCTGATCCGGACAAGATCAAAGCCACTACGCATGTTTCCAATTAAGGATCAACGTAATCTACGTCTATTTCTATTGAAGGATCACCGTCTAATACCATGTGAACCCACAGTTTCACCGCTTCCACAATAAAGCCGACTATGCTATGAATGAATGTACAATTACCAACCAATTATGCAATTAAGATTATTTGATCAATCTTAACTTACCGCATACCAACAATAATTCAACTCTATGAATTATATACCAAATTGCACACAACATTCACAACACATTGATATCACTCCACATAATAAAAATAATATTCAATTACGATTCACAATATACAATTAACACTAGTAAATCATATTATCTCATGTTAATTCATATTTGCCAAAATATAAGAATATACTTCCAAAAATCAAATATCAATTCATTAGTATTTACCCAAAAATACAATTACGGTCAACTTTCCGAAATACCGTAAGTTACCGACAAACCAAGTAATCGATTTAATTTCAATTATATTCAAATCAATTAAACTCATTAAAATTAATTTGACTATGAATTTAGTCAACCCTATATTAATTTCAATTCATTTCTATTTCTATTCCATTTCCACTTTCTAGCATTCTATCGCTTAAGACCATTTTTATTGAAAAGAATATCGCGCTAGCTTTCTAACACTCCGAGTTGTACTCAAAACGGATTTACGGTTTTAAAGTTATGAATTTGTAAAGTTTCAACGAGAATGTAAACACCGACATCATAAATTGACAACTCTAAACATATAAGAATAACTCATGTGAATTTAATTGGCTAACGGTCTGACTCAAGTAATAATAAAACAACTCTAAAGAGTCAATACCTTCGATTTTAATTCTACCGTTTATCAGATTTGACTCTAAATAACTCAAAAACAACTTTGACAATCCTATTGACAACTCTAACGGAATTGAACATAATTTAAAATTAGTCCAATAATCTAAATATTCATCTCTAACTCAAAACACCTAAAAATATATTAATAATATTAAGTTATTAATATTATTATTATACTAAAGACATATACATGTCCTAGTAACTTAATGTGAGTTTTTCTTGAGTTTTTCTTGAAAATATAGTGTCCTACGCTACCAATTTATATATCATGCTAATAGTCATCTAAAACATGCCGCTGCAGTGGGTGTATGAAAATCGTGATACATTTGAATCAATAATAATGTGGTACCAGTGTTGAATCAAGACCATATATATATATATATATATATATATATATATATATATATATATATATATATATATATATATATATATATATATATATACACTTTCATGTAATATCTCTCAAAATTATATATACCATAACTATACCTGCTACACACTTTAATATCAAAACCAGTATATAACAAGCAATATTATACATAATAAAACATATAATATATGTATTTGAAAAAAAGAGCCGCATGATATATGCATCCAAGCACAATCTAATGCATTTCAGGGCCAACAATATTAACGATACAGACCCATGTATTTGAAGAAAATTTATCATCAACACAATATATATGCATAAATTTTTCACCCAATTCATCAATGCAAACACAATTAAATTTAAGGATTTTACCCTAAACATATCAAAACCTAGAAATTGAAGAACAAATTCCCTAAATCATTTTAATTTATCCATTGACCCAATTATACTAACCCATAATAATAAGGATTATCCCCCTTACCTCTATAATATAAGAAAATTATATGTTGTGCCAAATACCAAAATGCCCCTATTGCTCTTCTATTGTGCCACATGGATGGTTTCTCCATCCAACTTCTCTTTCTTTCTTATATTTTCTTCTTTGTTTCTAATTCTCAAATAAATATATTAATAAAATAAAATTTTGTATCAATCAAATCAATCTTCACATTATCAATGCATATACCAACTTTTACTATACACTGTCAACCCATTCACCTATACATGTATAATATATTATTAAAATATTTTTTTTCAATTTTCTCTTTCTTCATAAATTTCAAATTCAAATAATATTCCTCTACTCCTAATGAATTAATATATCTTCCTATCTTTTATTCTTATTTTCAAATATCCTTTTTTTATTATATTAATAAGATTTCATTATAATTTTTGTTAGCTTCTATTTTTTATTATATTTTTTTAGCTTCTATTATTCACAAATTTTATAAAAAAAATATATTTTACATTAAAAATTCTTATTAATCTAAGTGTTTTTACGGGTACCAGACATTTTTTTATACATTCAATTTTTTTTTACGAATACCGAATTTTTTTTATACATTCAATTATTATTTTTTCACGGCTACCAGACATTTTTCAATATACATTCCTCTACTCGTAATGAATTAATATATCTTCCTATCTATTATTCTTATTTCAAATATTATTTTCTTTTTTATATTAATAAGATTTCTCTTTAATTTTTCTCATACTTTTTTCATTCATAATTTTTTTTAGCTTCTATTTTTTATTACATTTTTTTAGCTTCTATTATTCACATATTTTATAACAAAATTATATTTTGTATTAAAAAATCTTACTGATCTGAGTGTTTTTACGGGTACCAGATATTTTTTTATACATTCAATTTTTTACGGGTATCAAAAACTTTTCTATACATTCAATTATTATTTTTTCATGGGTACCAGACATTTTTCAATATATCTTCCTCTACTCTTAATGAATTAATATATCTTCATATCTTTTATTCATATTTTCAAATATTATTTTATTTTTTATATTAATAAGATTTCTCTTTAATTTTTTTCATTCATGATTTTTTTTCTTCTATTTTTTTATTACATTTTTTTATTCTATTATTCACATATTTTATAACAAAATTATATTTTGTATTAAAAAATCTTATTGATCTAAATGTTTTTACGAGTACCAGATATTTTTCTATACATTTAATTATTTTTTTACAAGTACCAGACATTTTCCTGTACATTCAATTATTATTTTTTCATGGGTACCAGAAATTTTTCTATACATTCAATTACTTTTTTTACGGGTACCAGGCATTTTTCTATATATACATTCAATTATTATTTTTTAACGGGTACCAGACATTTTTTGTTAAAAAATATACATCTAAAACAAATGCGCGTCCTGTAACAGAACCCGTGCGAACGCACGGGTTTGTTACTAGTTAAATTTAAGGATTTTACCCTAAACATATCAAAACCTAGAAATTGAAGAACAAATTCCCTAAATAATGTTAATTTACCCATTGACCCAATTATACTAACCCATAATAATAAGGATTCTCCCCCTTACCTCTTTAATTTTTTTCTTCAACCCTAGTTGCTCCTTGTTTTTCCTCTTTCTTTTCCTCTTTTCTTTCTTTCTCCACTTCTCTCTCTATGTTATCCGTGAAAAGAAATGAAAGAATGAATAGAAATGTGGTATTCCCTCACCCTCTAACTCTTACTAACTATACATAATGGACCTAAATATAACACCTCCTATTTACTTTTAACATCAATAAATAAGCCCAATATAATATAATCTATTTATTATTTCTATTTTAGCTACTAAATTAAATAACATCAATAATTAAATAGACACAAATATACACACCAAGTTAATTAATATAATCAATTATTATACTATCTAATAATCAATTAATTAATTAACACACCAAATAAAGTCAAATAAAATAGTAAAATAAATACTGATAAAATCCTCTAATAACTTAATGTCTCATATTTCCGCTCAAATCTTAATTACTCGGAAAATTCCCAAAACGCTAAATATTAACTCATTAATATTTCTAATACTAAAAAATATTAAATTTTTTTATTAAATATTGATTCGCTATCCCAAACTAGTACCGACTAAATCGTCCCAAAACGCGAAAATTTCAATAAACATCAGAAATGACTAAATTAAGCAAATAATTATTAAAAACACCAAATAATATAATTACTAATACACTTAATAAAAATATTAATAAAATTCGGGATGTTACAATATGTAACACCCGAGGCCGAAAAAGGCGAGGGGTGGCTGCACCGCATGGAACACCTGAGGCCGAAGAGGGAAATGGTGGTCGCCACATCGAAATGAGAGGGATCCTAAGGCTGTGCATGTATGGGACTGCATGATTGAAGGAAAGCTTATAAGGATTGATAGGTACTACCTATACCAACAAGATGCATCTTCTTTTCGGGAGCTCATTCCATAAGAACTTCACAGTTAAGCGTGCTTAACTTGGAGCAATTCTGGGATGAGTGACCTTCTGGGAAGTTTCTCGGAAAGCGTGCGAGTGAGGTCAAAGCATGCTGAAAAGACCCGTGTTGGTTTGTGGGGTCAGTCGATCATCCCGAAAGCAGTCTGGGGCGTTACAAATGGTATCAGAGCCAGACCTCTCCGAGTACGATGTGGTTCGAGGACGAACCATACGGAAGCTGGTGGGCATGTAACACCCGAGGCCGAAAAAGGAGAGGGGTGGTTGCACCGCGTGGAACACATGAGGCCGAAGAGGGCAATGGTGGTCGCCACATCGGAATGAGAGGGATTCTAGGGCTGTGCAGGTATGGGACTGCCTGGTTGAAGGAAAACTTATAAGGATTGATGGGTACTACTTATACCAACAAGATGCATCTTCTTTTCGGGAGCTCATTCCATAAGAACTTCACAGTTAAGCGTGCTTAACTTGGAGCAATTATGGGATAAGTGACCTTCTGGGAAGTTTCTCGAAAAGTGTGTGTGAACATTGCATGCTTGTTATGTAGAGTAGTGGTTCAAGAGAGGGAATTTCTAGTTAATATAATATGCTTGCCCCTACAATCTCTCGAGATTATTCTCGGAATGGATTGGATGTCATATCATTATGTTATGTTAGATTGTGCTCGAAAGTTTGTTATTTTGCCTGAGTTGGGGGTTTTTAAATACCTATCAGCTAACCAACTTAAAGCTTCTCGAAACAATGGAGCCTTGGACCTTTCAATACTTGCTAGTACAGAGGTTATGGCTGAAGTCAAGATTGAAGAAATCTTAGTCGCTCGAGACTTTCAGGATGTGTTTCCTAATGAGATTCCGAGTTTACCACCTGTAAGAGACATTGAATTCTTCATCGACTTACACCCGGGAACGGGACCCATTTCCATTGCACCATATCAGATGGAACCAAAGGAACTTCAAGAACTTAAAGAACAATTGGAAGACTTGATGGAGAAGGGACTCATTAGGCAAAGTGTTTCCCCATGGGGATCTCCAGTGCTTTTGGTAAAGAAAAAGGACGGGCGTTCCCGACTATGTATGGACTACAGGAAACTTAACAAGGCAACCGTGAAGAATCAATACCCCTTACCTCGCATCGATGACTTGATGGATCAACTTAAAGGAGCATCTATATTTTCTAAGATTGATCTAAAGTCCGGTTATCATCAGATCAGAGTAAGAGAGGCAGATGTACCTAAGACTGAATTCCGGACTCGTTATGGACATTATGAGTACCTAGTCATGCCTTTAGGAATAACGAATGCACCCACTATTTTCATGGATTACATGAACCGAATTTTCCACCCATTTCTGGACAAATTCGTTGTTGTATTCATTGACGATATCCTTATTTACTCTCAAAGTAAAATGGAGCACGAAGAGCATCTACGTCAAGTGCTACAAATTTTACGTGAAAATGAGTTGTATGGAAACCCATCCAAATGCGAATTCTGGCTAGAGAGGGTAAATTTCTTAGGACATGTCATATCAAAGGAAGGAATTGTTGTAGATCTAACCAAGATTGAAATCGTGCTCGCATGGAAGCAGCCTCAAACCGTCACTGACATAAGAAGCTTCGTAGGATTAGCTGGATACTATCGGCGATTCATTGAAGGATTTGCAAATATAGTAGCTCCATTGACTCAACTAACAAGAAAGGATCAACCTTTTGCTTGGACTGAGAAATGTGAAGCTAATTTTCAGTTGTTAAAGAAGAAACTTACAACATCGCCTATCTTGATTCTGCCATAACCTGAAGAGCCATACGAAGTTTATTGTGATGCATCCCATCAAAGACTAGGATGTGTGTTGATGCAACACCGAAAGGCGGTAGCATATGCTTCGAGACAATTAAAGACCCACGAAAGGGATTATCCCACTCATGAATTGGAACTTGCAGCTGTAGTTTTTGCCCTAAAAATTTGGCGTCATTATCTCTACGGATCTACATTCACGGTGTTCAGCGACCATAAGAGTTTAAAGTATTTGTTTGATCAAAAGGAATTGAACATGAGACAAAGGAGATGGATGGAAACCTTGAAAGACTATGATTTCACATTACAATATCATCCAGGAAAAGAAAACACGGTGGCAGATGCATTAAGTAGAAAAGGTGTCCTTGCAACAGCATCATTGATGGCCAAACAACAAGAACTGTGGGAAACATTCAGGGACATGCACCTAGACGTAAAATTGGGCCAAGGAACTCTTCACTGTGGGATGATTAAAATCTCTAATGGACTTTTAGAAGATATTCGGAACTATCAGAACAACCCACTCTTGGAAGAGAAAAGGGAATTGATGGGACAAGGAAAGGCACCCGGTTTTCATCCACTCTTCACTATCGTGATTCCATTATCGTGACTCAGTTATCGTGATTTCATTATCGTGACTAAATTGTCGTGATTCCATTATCGTGACTCAGTTGTCGTGACTCCATTGTCGTGGTCTTTTTTGAATTGAGTGTCATGATTGAATCTGTCTCTTTCTTTGATTGTGTTAGCACCGTTCGTGATGGTAGAATTGGATCTTGTAATGATGACCATGTCAGCACTGTTCGTAGTAACTGAATTAGATCTTTGAAGGATGATCCTGTCAATACCATTTGTGGTAACTGAATTAGATCTTTGAAAATTGGAGATATTGTTTATCTGCTTGTACCTGTTTCCTGAAGTGGTAAAGTTAGTCTTTATGCAATGTCATGATGCATGTATTAAATGAGAAACTTGCATGTTATGTATGAATTTATGAGGTAATTTATGCAATGCATGAATATGTTTATGATATATGATGTATGAATATGATTTATGTTGTCCTGATTGAGAAAGAATCTCTATATCATTGTGATTTTTGATGTTTTGATCTTGTCTTGAAGATGCTCAGCCGAGGATTTATGATTTCTGCTTGGGGATGAAAGCGATTTGAATGATTGATCTTGATGTACCCTGACTGGGGATAAGAGATATGAATAAACCATGTTGGAGGGGATAAAAGTGACGGGGAACCGGCAGTGTTGAAGATGTAAACTCTGTTGAGGAGCTAAGTCTTCGTTGGGACGGGAACATTTGAAGATATCTTCTTAATGATTACTCTGTGGGGATATGATCCTATGAAATCGACACTGTGAGAAGGCATGGATGGTTTGAATATTGCCCCCAGTATTATAGTAACTGCCATTCCTAGATTTCTGATGAATGTTGGTTGAAGTGTCAAACAGGTTTTGCACAGCTTTGTCTCTACTAGTAGGGAATTTGAATAGATTCTCCTTGTGAGGACATTATGAGATGTGTACTATGGGGGACCTACCCCTAGTAATCATAAACTAAGGATGATGCCCCTGACTGATCGAGAGGTAGCTTCAGACCCACTTGGGTGCATGCCCCTGATTGATTTGTCTTCTTTGAGAGATTCTCTGAATTTTGACCTGATTGCCCCAGATTGATTGGACAAAGCACGACGTTCCCCTTGTATTCATTGATTTCTAATCAACTGAGTCAGTGTAAGAGATGTTGTTGCTGAAGTGGCTTCGTCTGTCGGGATGATTTTTAGTCATTAGTCGTATCCTGTGCAGATTCTTCCTGATGCTAGCATTCGAAATTATGTAGCAGAATATGTTTAATAATGAATTCATGAGATGCAATGCACATGTCTGTCTTGAGTTTTTGAAAAACATTAAAACAGGAGATGTAAAAGCGTGATATTTGTAAAAATGTGATGTTTTTAAAAACGAAATATCAACTCAGCATTTTTGGTAAACCTTAAGGAGTCAGGATACCTTTTTGGTGACAATATGCTTTCGAACTAACCATGCTTCAGTTAGGACTTTCAAGGGTTGTAACGTGGCTTGGTTCACGGTTTAAGAAACAAAGGATAGTGGCTCAAAGTTTATTTGTACCCATCCCAATCTTCACGATGTTCTTCGATCCTATGCTCAGTTAACTTTGCGTTTAAGTTCTAGCAGAGCTTTGTAACATTGACATCTTGTGATGGTTAAAATAACAGACAATTTATTTGGACAGACAGACATCTTTCTTGTGATGTTTTCTTTTGTCGAGGATTTTTAGCAACCTCCTTTTTGACTTTGTTATCCCTAACTTTTGCCTGAACTATTTGAAGGATAGAAAAACACTTAGAAAGGGGGGGTTTGAATAAGTGTAGCTTTAAATCATGTGAGTGGCCATATTTGAACTGATCATACAATGGCTTGTATGTGATTTTCAAATCATCTACAGGTTCAAATTTACGTGGGATATCACCCTCATAGCCAACGCCAATCCTTTTGTTTCCAGAAACTCCATATATCATAGAAGCAAGGTGACTTCTGCCAATACTTCTAGATAGAAACTTTCTGAAGCTCGAGTCATATTCTTTCAGAATATGATTGAGGCTAGGAATAGATTTTTCTGATTCAGAAGGAGATCCAATGTCTTTGGATAATTTTAAAACTTTTTCCTTCAGTTCAGAATTTTCTACTTCCAGCTTCTTAGTTTCAGATTCAAATAGCTTTTTCAGCTTTTTGTATTTGATACTAAGATGAGCCTTGAGTTCCAGAAGTTCAGTTAAACTGGAAACTAACTTTTCTCTAGATAGTTCAGAAAATACCTCTTCAGAATCTGATTTTGATGTAGATTCTGATCCATCATCCACTGTGACCATCAGTGCAAGGTTTTCTTGCTCGCCTTTAGAGTCTGATTCTGATTCTGATTCAGAATCATCCCATGTTGCCATAAGACCCTTCTTCTTATGAAACTTCTTGGGATTCTCCTTCTGAAGTTTTGGACATTCATTCTTGAAGTGTCCAGGCTCATTGCACTCATAGCAGATGACCTTCTTCTTGTCAGATCTTCTGCCTCCAGAAGATTCTCCTCTTTCAGGCTTCTTTGAACTTCTGAAGTTTTTGAACTTCCTTTGCTTGCTCTTCCAGAGTTGGTTAACCCTTCTGGAGATCATGGATAGTTCATCTTCTTCTTCTGGTTCTGATTCTTCAGAATCTTCTTCTTCAGCCTGAAAAGCGTTAGTGCATTTTTTATAATTAGATCTTAATGTAATAGACTTACCTTTCTTCTGAGGTTCATATGCATCCAGCTCTATCTCGTGGCTTCTTAAGGCACTGATTAGCTCTTCCAAAGAGACTTCATTCAAATTCTTCGCTATCTTGAATGCAGTTACCATTGGACCCCATCTTCTGGGCAAACTTCTGATGATCTTCTTTACATGATCAGCCTTAGTGTAGCCTTTGTCCATAACTCTTAATCCAGCAGTTAACGTTTGAAATCTTGAGAACATCTTCTCAATATTTTCATCATCCTCCAACTTGAAGGCTTCATATTTCTGGATTAGGGCTAGAGCTTTGGTCTCTTTGACTTGAGCATTCCCTTCATGGGTCATTTTCAATGACTCATATATATCATAGGCAGTTTCTCTGTTAGATATCTTCTCATACTCAGCATGAGAGATAGCATTCAGCAAAACAGTCCTACATTTATGACGATTTTTGAATAGCTTCTTTTGATCATCATTCATTTCTTGTCTGGAGAGCTTTACACCACCAGCTTTCACCGGATGTTTGTAACCATCCATCAGAAGATCCCATAAGTCACCATCTAGACCAAGAAAGTAACTTTCAAGTTTATCTTTCCAGTATTCAAAGTTTTCACCATCAAATATTGGTGGTCTAGTATAACCATTGTTACCATTTCCATTATGTTGCTCAGCAGAGCCAGATGTAGATGTAGGTGTTGGATCTTCACCAGCCATCTTGTACTGAAGCGTTTTTCTCTTCCTGAATCTTTTCTAAACACGGTTAAGTGCTTGCACCTTAGAATCGGCGCTCTGATGCCAATTGAAGGATATAAAAACACTTAGAAAAAGGGGGAGTTTGAATAAGTGTAGCTTTAAAACTTGTAAGATAGAAACAATTTGCACAATGATTTTTATCCTGGTTCGTTGTTAACTAAACTACTCCAGTCCACCCCCTTGGAGTGATTTACCTCACCTGAGGATTTAATCCACTAATCACACAAGATTGCAATGGTTTTCCACTTAGACAACTTCTAAGTCTTCTAGAGTATACTGATCACAACCTGATCACTCTAGGAACAAACTGCTTAGATACCCTCTAAGACTTTCTAGAGTATTCTGATCAACAACCTGATCACTCTAGTTCTTACAAATTAATGTAAACAAATTCTTTTAAGAGTTACAATGCTTCTTAAAAAGCTATTATCACAACTGTGATTTTCTCTTAAGTTTAAGCTTAATCTCACTAATATATTACAACAACAATGTAGTGAGGTTGAAGATGAAGTTTGAGAGCTTTTTGAATTTGACAACGTTTCTGTATATTTGCGCAAGTGTTGTATTCAGCTTCTCATTAGAACTTCAATATATAGGCGTTTGAGAAGATGACCGTTGGGAGCATTTAATGCTTTGCGTAATCCGTACAACATTGCATTTAATGTTTCACTCTTTTGTCAACTACCTCGAGCCTTGCTTTCGTTGTGTCTACTGACGTTGCCTTTAATAGCTTCTAACGTTCCTTTTGTCAGTCAGCGTAGCCTGCCATCTTGTACTTGCTTCTGATCTGATGTTTGTGTAAACAACGTTTGAATATCATCAGATTCAAACAGCTTGGTGCAGAGCATCTTCTTGTCTTCTGACCTTGAAGTGCTTCTTAGCGTGATACCATGAGAATTTCAGTGCTTCTGCTTCTGATCTCAAGTTCTTCTGATGCTTCCATAGACCATGTTCTGATTCTACTTGACCATCTTCTGATATCTTGCCAGACCATGTTCTGATGTTGCATGCTGAACCTTCTGAGTCAGTGCTTCTTGCGCTGATTTTGTGCATACTCTTTATATAATTCATGAAATGGAAATTTCATAGTATTAGAGTACCGCATTATCTCATACAAAATTCATATACATTATTATCATCAAAACTGAGAATATTGATCAGAACAAATCTTGTTCTAACAATCTCCCCCTTTTTGATGATGACAAAAACATATATAAATGATATGAATTTGCAATCAGAATATCAGACGGCTAAAGACAACTACACAACTATAGCATAAGCATATAAACATAGTGTGTGAATATGTCTCCCCCTGAGATTAACAATCCCCCCCTGAGATAAATAATCTCCCCCTGAAATAAATACTGGAAGAAATTTATAAATAAAGGACTTCCGTGAGTATTTTCCATTTCAGTTGAGATGATCACATATGCTTAGATCTTCAGAACATTCATAGCTTCTGCTTCTTGCTTCTATAGGACAGCTTCAGAGCTTGAATTTATTCTTGAATCATTGCATGCTAGATTGTATCAGAACATTGTTGAATGTACCAGAGCATCATCAGAGCATCTCTACATGCTGAAATGTTACAGAACAAACTAAACGACAAAAGTCAGAGCATGAATGAATCAGAACATAAAATATGTATCAGAACATATAATATGTATCAGAGCAAAAACAATAATGTTTCAGAGCATATTTAGAACTAAAAGATGCATCAGAACATATAAGGAATAAGAATGTGTTAGAGAATATTCTATCATCAGAATATCAGAACATTCTTCCTTCTTGTTTCTGATCTTGAAGCTTCACAGCACTCACCTTGCTTCAATTTTCCATGAGCTTGATTCCATACAGAATTGCTTTTCCTCATGTCTTTGCTTCTCATGTTGAGCTTTTAAGAATATCTTCAATTTCTGAAAAACACTCAAAGACATAGAACTTGCAAGTTCTGTTAGAAATGTGGAGACTTTCTCCCAGCAACCGATAAAATAAATCAGATCATTTATCATAGTTTCTCCCCCTTTTTGTCATAACATCAAAAACACAAAAGATTCAGATGAAAAACAAAACAATATGAGAGAAAAGAAGATAATTTTCATTGATAGCAAAAGAGAATTATCAGATGATACAAGGAAAATGCATAGAAGACAGATGCAAGAAACAAAGAAAAACAACTAAGACACAAGGGACTAAGACGACCCTAGCTTAGACATAATCTTGGCCAGCATCTCATGAATCCCAGCATTGCTCTCAGTCTGTCTCTCCATGAATGGGCGGAACTCAGCATTGATGTTATCTTGGTTGTCCATACGAGAAGCTGGCTCAGCTTGATTCTTCTGAATAACCTCTAGAGTCTTCACCAGAAGAGAGGGTTCACCAGAAGAGGCTTCACAACTTCTGTCCAGAGGGACAACATTCTCAACTGCAGCTTCCATTGTGAGATCATCATCTTGATTTTCCTCAACAGGAATATTTCCAACAGGATGATCTTCACCATCAGCTTCTTCCCTAGAAGCATCTTCTTCATATTCTGGAGCAGGAAGATCAGAATCTCCATTCTCAAGAGCTTGAAGAATGGCAGCAAGATTCCTTGGTGCAGGAGGACCTTCAACTTCTGGTGGGTCAACAACTTCTGGAATGACCATATTGGGGTTTTCCTCAGAAGGATTTTCCCTCAGAAAGTCAAGCAGTGACTTGAAGTCTCCAGTCAGAACTGGATACTTAGGTCTCCAGACCACAATATCCCTACAGAGGTTGGCTTCCATATCCGCAGAAACTCGTGCTTCTGCAAGACGACTGAACCAGAAGTCTTCATAGTTCCTCAGAATTCCACAAGGTCGTGGAGCAAGTTCCACACAAATTTCCTGAAGTTCTTGAAAATAAGCATCTGCTTTTCTTCGGAAGATTCTCCAGAATTTTCGCATAGCAACATCATTCAATCCAGCATGTTGAACTATTCTGAGAGTATCAAAGACTCTTCTGATATTCCTCTTTACCATTTCATAAATTACACCAATAGGGTATGCTCGGCGGGATTTGATTTTGGTTATGGGAGAGTCTGGTTTCAAAACAAGATAGGGTTGAGGGTCTCTATCAAAACGAAAGGATGATTCTGCTTCATTCTCAGAATCTAACACTACCAGTTCAGCTTCAGGACGAGGCTTGGGAGTGTAATTGCAGTCACGGAGCAATTGCTCATGTGATGCAGAATCTGGAAGATCAGATACTAAGGGATTATTTTGAGAGGTGGAAGGAATGGGTTCATAGTGTGCATGAGGTGGTGGTTAAGAAGTGGATATATTTGTGTGAGGTGGAAAGAGAGTTTGAAGGGGTTGGATATCTAGAACAGGGGTTTCAAGGGCCTTGTCAGAAGCAATGTTGTTTGTGGGTGGAGATGAAGGAATGGGAACATTTGTGATGGGTGAATGAGGAGGGGTAAGAGTTTTGGTTATGGGAGATGAAGGAGGTGTGAGAACATGGATGTTTATGGGTGATTCTGATGGGGCTTTTTCTGGTTGCCAGACTCAAACATCAATCCATCTGAATATAAAATAGAGGTCCTCCTTGTCTGAAGTGCTCATCACTCCACTTCTTGGTTTCATCAAACAGTATCTTGGTTGCCTTCCGATCTCTTCCTTTGACGAAGCTTTGGATTACCACGTCCTTTCGAAATAACTGCCCATCTAGCTTCTTGCAGCACTCCCTAAGTTCGTCACATCCTTTGCATTCTGGGAGATAAGCCTTCTCAAGTGTGTTCTCCATACCCATCATTTGATCTCTGAGCTTGGCATTCTCTTCTGTTAGTCGGGCGATGCGGAGGTGACTTCCTTTCAACTGAGTCTCAACTGCTATTCTTTGGAAGTTTTCTCTTCTAGTTTCTTTTTCAGACTTTTCGCTTCAGCTCTAGCCTCCTTTTCTATCTTGAGTTTATAAGCCTTTAAGTCTTCTCTATACTCTCGCTTGAGTTTCTCTTCTGCCTCTTTTATGGCCCTTTTTATGATCTTCTGGTGATCCTCAACAACAACAGTAGTATCTCTTTCACCTTTTTCCGTTCTAGCCCTCTTTTGAACTCTGGAAGATCCTCCCTTCAGCATTTTGGCTTCGTGTGTCAACTCAGCCCTTTTTTGGTCCACAAGGTAATGTTTTAGTTGCGTATCTGACCTCTCTTCACGCAACGGGGTGTTTTCCACATCCATTTGGGTGTAATTATCAGCAGGCACAGTGGCAGTTAGAACCTCAGTTGGTTGTTCGTACAATGGGCTAACCTTCGAGAAAGGCAATAGACGATTTTTAACTCTATCTTCGACCCAATCTGTATAGGCTTGTTTAGCAACGGCATTTTTCTCACCTAGGGAAGTCTGATCATCTGTATGGATACTATTCCAGACGCTTCTTACTTTTTCCAAACCCTTTGGATCAGTTCCCTTCTCAAAGCAAACGGATTCGAATATCTCTTTGTCCAAAGGCTTGTCTTTAAGTGCAAAACCCAACTGACGTAGCGCTAGCTTAGGATTATAATTGATAACACCTCCCGTTCCTATGAGGGGAACGTTGTCAAAAGTGCCACAACTAGTTTTAACTTCCTCTATGCCCATTCTGATAGGACACCAGACAATGTCGTTTGCAGTAAGCCCCATGATCCTTTGAGGCCATTTCTGTGAGTCTTTCGTCGTAACAAACGGCCCAATTTTAGGCAAGTGTGAAGTGAACCACTCATATAGCAATGGTAAACAACCCCCAACTGATCCTTTCTTCCCATACCTGGAATGAATGGTATAATAAGTATCTGCTAAAAAAGTGGGCACAGGATTTTGATCCATGAAGAGACAAACAACAGTTAGATCGACGAAATTCGGAATATTCGGGAACAACACCAAACCATAGATCATAAGGGCTAGGAGAGCGTTGAATTCTTTCCATTTCTTCTCAACAGCAAGGGCGTCGGCCTTCTTTATCAGAAATTTCACATGGAATCCGTGGGTTCCACCATTAGACTTCCAGTTACCTGTAACGTCCTTCATGCTCAAATAAAGAGCACCAGCAATTCGGTCCATTTTCGGCTTCTCAGGTATACATACAAAAGGGATTTTACGTTGAACCTTAATATTGATAATGTCAGCATACTCTTCAAGGGTAGGAGCCAGTTGATAGTCTCGAAAGGTGAAACAATGTAGCTCAGAATCATAGAACTGAAGAAGCGTGTATAGAGCCCATTCATCAACCGGAGAAGTTAACATGTGTAAGATATGGACATACGTCTTTCTGAACTCATCCAAGTATGTGTCATATCCTCACGGAAGAAACTGCAAGTGAATGTACGCTTAGTAGCCTCTTTGGTAGCGGTCACGTTGTTAACCATCCTGGATGAAAAGTAATAACCTCGGATACCCTGAAAAATGGCATGCATATGAGAAGTAATACTATTTGTTCTTCTTTTCTCTTTTTTTTATTACATCTTTTCCTTCTTTTTTTTTTGAAATTAAATATGCCATGATGAAAATGATGCAATGGAGGTTTCCCCAACATGGGAGAGTTGTTGTGTTGTCTTTGAACAGGATCGGGCGTCACAAGACCAAAGGTCCGGCATAGAAACCACGCAGCCATAAGAACAATAGTCACCAACAGAACAGAATAGTCACCAACGGTACCTGTCATGTATATCCCTCTCCACTCACAGGTGAATCTAGGTCAGGGTAGGTCGAAAAAGCCAACAGAGGATTGAAAGTAGGCGTAATCATATGATATTGCCTCTTTCAACCAAGCTCTGTCCGTGGATACATGATCGGATCAATCAGACATACGTCTTCTGTCCGTCATGGCCACTCTATTCCTAGTACCTAAGGTATCACTCATGGCCTGGGTATTGGGCCTTTTACCTCATAGAATCATCCCACCCAGCCTACAAACAGAGAGAAAATATGTGGCCCCCACGGGGACCCATAATATAGTCCAGATGCATGCGGAAAGTAAACATGATATGCAAACAGGAAATAGACATGATATGCAAACATATATACAAAATGTAAACACATAAACAAATAAATAAACACCCAATAAAACGAAACAAACAAAGGCTAGAATCGACTCGCTAAGAATGGACCAGCACAGGTCTATCAACATCCCCAGCAGAGTCGCCAACTGTCGCACGCTCGCGAAAAAATGAACAGAGTCGCCACCAATATATTTATCCATTAAGGGAAAGGAATATCAGAAAACCTAAAAAAGGAAGGAACAGGGTCTTGCGACCAGAGAATCTAGGTACGGGAGTCGGTTACGCAAGGGGAAGGTATTAGCACCCCTCGCGCCCATCGTACTCGATGATATCCACCTATGTTTGTTTCTATCTAAAGGGTGTATACTATGTCTATGTCTATATGCGAATGAATGCACAATGTAGGGAAAATAAATAATTGTACTCGCACGGGCCCTACCCCGCTGCCTACGTATCCTTTTCAGGAATCAGAGTTACCGTAGCTCGGCTCAAGATTTTCTGTTTGTTTTTGTGTTTTTTAGTTGGGCGGAGTTAACGTTCACACTCTTGCATAAGGGACGACCTACGATGCGATCGAGCGGAAATAACAGTGCCCTTAGGTGCCAACGAGGCAAAAGAAAAAGAAATGATTGATTTGTGTCTTTTAGGATAGATGGGTGATGAACAGTTCCCAATACCGGGCCACTCACCACTTTCTCTACTTTGTTTTAATTTGAACCATTGTTAGGTGTTTTAAGTGCTTTTGGTTGTTTATTTTTTAAGGGAAATTTGTTTGCGAGTTGAATCACATAAAAGTGTATAACGGTAGAGAAACAGATTATGGAATGAATCCCACTCATCTCTCTTCCGTTATATAGTGTTCGAGAAACAGATTAGGGAATGAATCCCACTCATTTCTCTCCCACTAAGCGATTAAGAAATAGATTAAGGAATAAATCCCACTCATTTCTTATAGAGATCGAGAAACAGATTAGGGAATAAATCCCACTCATTTCTCTCCCACTAAGCGATTAAGAAACAGATTAGGGAATGAATCCCACTCATTTCTTACTCACTATTAGTAAAGTGTGATTCGCGTCTTCTGTTTATTAAGTATTTTAAAAGTCGAAAAGAAAAAAGAATGAAATGGGGCACTAATTCTAAATTCTAATCTAAGTTGTCTAAGGAACCAAAATAATAAAAAAACTATACACTTTATTAAAGGAAAACTATACATAGGATAGGTAAAAGAAAATCAATATACGTCAAATAGAATTGAAAACTATAACAAATAAATGGTATTCACAAACACACATATATCAATTAAATCTATATAAAAAAAACAAGACTAAAGAACAATTCCTAAATCTATTAAAGGATTCTTGACAAGGAAATATTAAAACAAAGAGTATTCAAGTATTGCAAAAGAAAAGGTTTATTAAAAAGGGTTAAAACAATTAAGAAAAATCAACAAAAATTATGACAGTTATTTAATCAACCTAAAATATCTAAAAACAATTTTTATGCATTTTTTATACTTGAGTTTGAAGGAATTATGAGCTAAAAGTGAAAGAAAGCAAAATTTAAAATAAAATTGAAATCTAAACAACAGGTGGTGCAACACCAATTTCTAAATGAACTAAAGCTATGTTATGAAGCAAACTGGGCCTAAAACAGGGGGTGTGAAGAGCATGGGCGCTCATGCCCAAATTTATTGGAGTGTGGTGTATCAGCAAAGCATGGGTGCAGTTTCAGAAATGAGGGCAAAGCCCACATGCGCATGGCCCAGTATTACATTATCTTCCTATTTGTTTTTATTTCATTTACTACATGGTTTTTTATTATATGGTTTTTTTATTATATGGTTTCAATGTGAGATAAGAATGCTGTATGAATCAAATCAATTGGTCAAGTATATTTTTAAGTTGCAAAAGACAAAAACTTAGCTTACACCAATCACGCAACGCCACCTCACATACCAATGATATGAATAAGATAGAAAACACAAAATAATGGGAACTCCACCAATTGCACGCTGCCACGTCATCAAATGGAAGCATAGAACATAACAAACAGAGACGCCGGAGCTAGGGCTCCGGTCGTCTTCTCCGGCCACACTCCACCGGAGTCAAACACGTTTTTGCCCAGAAATTCAAAAAGATACCATCTTTCGATTCGTTTTTTCTCCCTGAACCTAAATCTAACCTCCATTTTCCTTTATTATGCGTCTAAGATACAAACTGAATCACACTCTATGAATTATAACATGGATAAAGTTAATCAAAACTCATTCTAAACGTATCAATATCTACCTACGCATTCAAAAGATTTTAACCGCAAGAATCAAACACGTGAATCAACAATATTGCAAACTAACAGAATCAAAGCTCCAAGGAACTCACGGATTCACATGTTCAAACAACAATTACTTCACACAAATCGAATTCATTCATCACGAATATGAAAGGCACAAGGATACAACACCAATACCACTAAAATGATGCTGAGAAGTTCATGAACTTACCTGTTGAGTCTTGAACCGGGAGAGGAGAGAATAATCCTCAAGCTACGCTTCTTGGTGATGATGATGGCGTCGTAAGGCCTTGAACGACGAGAAATAAACTCAGTCGCGTTTGAATCCTTGGGGACGGATCTTCGGCGAAGCTTGATCGGAAACGAGAGAGTATATCAGAAAGAAGCAAGGTGCACCGATCTGAAGGTGGAGGAAGAGGACTAGAGCTCGTTGCCGTGATTGTATGAAGGTTGAAGGATGAGCTATGGTGGTTGAGTTTGTAGGATGAAGATGAAGGTTGTTAGAGGTTTTTTCAGTTATGGAGTTTGTTGAGGGTTTGTAACAAACTCTTTGGGAGAGAGAGAGTAGAGGGAGGTGAGAGGAATGAAGTGTGAGAGCGTGAAAGAAAAACGAATGTGTGTATGTTATGGTGTGAAGGTTTTGCTTTTATATGGTGAGTGTGTGGTGCATAGCTTATGGTGTATCCTGGTGTAGTGAATCTTTTCATCAAACTTAAGGAGCAAGTAGAGATATTTGTAGTAAGGCCTTGAGGTGCTTTTTGTTGCAGCATATTGCATGGACAATAAGAGTAAGGTGCTGACTGCAACAATTTCCATGCAAATTCTTGTGCCAAAAAAAATTCCAAAGAGCCAACTTTGCATGGTCATAACTTTAGCTACGGGTCACCAATGAACTTAGTTTTTATGTCACCAAGAAGAGAATGTAGAATGGGATGACATTAGTGTTGGAGATGTCTTGAGATGATGCTTGTAAGTGGGAGAAATATGGCCCTGAACTTAGAATGTTAATACTGCTAATGCCTCGTGCGTGCGTGATAGGAACTTGGCTTACATCCCAATCAAAATGTAACTTGGCGAGGGCATGACTTTAAAGCCTTATATCTTGTTCCACACGTGCTCAATGGTCCTCATTCATGGCTCATTAGAAATAATACATGGCAATGAACACATACATGCCACATTTGACTCAATTGGATGCCTCTTGTTAGAACAAGATTTGTTCTGATCAATATTCTTAGTTTTGATGATAACAAGGATATGAATTTTGTGTGAGATAATGTGATACTCTAATACATTGCAATTTCCCTTTCAGGAAATATATAAAGAGTATGCACAAATCAGCGCTCAGAAGCTTTGTCTCAGAAGGTTCAACATGCAACATCAGAACATGGTCTGGCAAGACATCAGAAGATGGTCAAAGCAGAATCAGAACATGGGTCTATGGAAGCATCAGAAGAACTTGAGATCAGAAGCAGAAGCACTAAAGTTCTCATGGTATCACGCTCAGAAGCACTTCAAGGTCAGAAGACAAGAAGATGCTATGCACCAAGCTATTTGACTCTGATGATATTCAAAAGTTGTATACACAAACATCAGATCAGAAGAAAGTACAGGTGGCAGGCTACGCTGACTGACAAAAGGAACGTTGGAAGCTATTAAAGGCAACGTCAGTAGACACAGCGTGAACAAGGCTCGAGGTAGTTGACAAAAGCGTGAAACATTAAATGCAATGCTGTACGGAACACGCAAAGCATTAAATGCTCCCAACGGTCATCTTCTCAAGTGCCTATAAGTATGAAGTTCTGATGAGAAGCAAGGTTGACGATTTGCTAACAATTAACTTGCTGAAACGCTGTTCAAATTCAAAGCTCAGAAACTTCATCTTCATCAAAGCTCACTACATTGCTGTTGTAATATATTAGTGAGATTAAGCTTAAACGTTAAGAGAAATATCACTGTTGTGATTATAGCTTTTCAGAAGCATTTGTAATACTCTTAGAATTGATTACATTAATTTGTAAGTAACTAGAGTGATCAAGTGTTGATCAGGATACTCTAGGAAGTCTTAGCTTGTGTCTAAGCAGTTGTATTTAGAGTGATCACGTGGTGGTCAGGATACTCTAAGAAAGTCTTAGCTTGTGTCTAAGCATTTGTTCCTAGAGTGATCAGGTTGTGATCAGGATACTCTAGAAGACTTAGTCATGGGATAAGTGGAAAACCATTGTAATCTGTTGCGATTAGTGGATTAAATCCTCAGGTGAGGTAAATCACTCTGTGGGGGTGTACTGGAGTAGTTTAGTTAACAACGAACCAGGATAAAAATAACTGTGCAATTTATTTTTACCGTCCAAGTTCTTAAACTACACTTATTCAAACCCCCCCTTTCTAAGTGTTTTTCTATCCTTCACCTCTAACTCTTTAAAAATGGATGCAAAGATAGCCCACCACGTGTTCGTAGGAATGTTGCGCGCGTGGCTTATTCCTTGGCCTGGCCAGATGCACAACACGGGCTTTGCGAGGACACCAATTTGGAGACTCATGAATGATTTGTTACTCACCCAATTGACTCGGTTATGGGCTTGCTGAATAGGGGACATAGAGGAAGTTAGGATGAGACCAAGCTTGCATTTATAGCACATTTGTAGGGATCAACAAACTGCTTCCAATATGGCACACCACACGTTTGATAAAATGCATGCGCTGCCCAGAACTTCTTGCCCAACAATGTGACTTGATCCAAATAAAAAACCTCAACTTCAAACCTTGATAACTCTTCAACCAAACTTCAAATGGAAAAGTGTCCAACTACAAAGTTGTTCTCCTCTATGAGAGGAACAACTTTGGTGTTGTAAATTTCTCCAAAAAATGTCACTTGCCACGTGTAAACTGATGGTGAAGTGGATTGTTCATCAAGCTCTTAAGAGCCAAAATATTTTCTAAGTATGAAACTTTCCATTTTTGATTTTTTTCTATTTTTGGCAACTTTTTTCAAACTCCTGATTTTATTCATTCTTTGATTTTTCTTGACCGATTTTCCACCGAAAGTCAATTTTTGAGTGATTGACCTGATTTTGACCCAAAAGTCAACTATTTTGATTTTTCTCTGTTCTTAATGAAGTTCCCGATTAATCCGTTTCTGAACAATGGCAATCAACTGAACACTTCCACACAGTCATAATACCATCACTCCTCATAAAATCAGCTATTGATCAGTGTGTTGACCAAAAAGTCAACTATGTTGACTTTGATCAAGAAATCCTAATTCAGGATAATCAGACGAACAACAAGCTTGTATTTTCTAACCAATGCCTTGAGTTGGGGGTGAGAAAACCCTGATTCAAGAATGCCCTCAGAAGGACAATGCCACAAGACCAAACCTCAGATATTTATATTTAATTAGGAGTTCTTTGTGCTAGGAGCTCCTTTTTTGGAACAGTAACCATGACATGAATGCATGAATTGGGCCATGACCTAAATGATGTATGTATATGAATTATAAGCCAGATAAATAAGGGTAGGACAAATTTGGGGTATGACAGCTGCCCCTATTTAATCGTCTTAAACCTGAAGGTAAGATTGGCGCCAGCCTTTCGAACGTTCGAGGTAGAAGAAGATTAAATACTCAAGACCAAAAATTTGTCCCGAAAGTATGATGAAGCGATATTCTTGTTTTTGTTTTGATATCTGCTGGGGAAAGAGATTTTTTTGGTTTTTTTTTTGGTGGAGAAATTCACAGCGGATAATTGTGGTTGAATGATGATAGCTTGTAACGTAGCTCAGGTGCCAATACAAGGTTCTCAAAGGGAGTGATTGCTGTAGGTAATAGTGATTGGAAAAGAAATAGGTTTGATAGAAAGATAAGGTAAAATAGACGAATGTTTTAATACAGACGAGTATCAAAAGAATAACACGGACGAGTGTTTGGCTCAGTACAGACGAGTATCGAAAGAAAATACAGACGAGTACCAAAAAAGGATAACACAGACGAGTGTTCGAATGAATACAGACGAGTATTGAAAGGAGATACAGACGAGTACCGAAATGATAACACAAATGAGTGTTTGGCTCAATACAGACGAGTATCGAAAGGAGATACAGACGAGTATCAAAAGGAAAACACAGACGAACGTTTGAACGAATACAGACGAGCATTGAAAGGAGATACAGACGAGTATCAAAGAATAACACAGACGAGCGTTGGGTCAATACAAACGAGTATTGAAAAGAGATATATATGAGCATCAAGGAATAACACATACGAGTGTTGGGTCAATACAGACGAGTATTGAAAAGAGATACATACGAGCATCAAGGAATAACACAGACGAGTGTTGGGTCAATACAAACGAGTATTGAAAAGAGATATATATGAGCATCAAGGAATAACACATACGAGTGTTGGGTCAATACAGACGAGTATTGAAAAGAGATACATACGAGCATCAAGGAATAACACAGACGAGTGTTGGGTCAATACAGACGAGTATTGAAAAGAGATACATACGAGCATCAAGGAATAACACAGACGAGTGTTGGGTCAATACAGACGAGTATTGAAAAGAGATACATACGAGCATCAAGGAATAACACAGACGAGTGTTGGGTCAATACAGACGAGTATCGAAAGAAGATACAGACGAGTACCAAAAGGATAACACAGACGAGTGTTTGGATCAATACAGACAAGTATCGAAAAAAGATACAGACGAGTACCAAAAGGATAACACAGGCGAGTGTTTGGATCAATACAGATGAGTATCGAAAGAAGATACAGACGAGTACCAAAAGGATAACACAGACGAGTGTTTGAGAAGTTTGGTAGATGGACTCACTAGGGATTGAGAATACCAGGTATCGGCACCGTGGATTGAGGGGATTTATAATGTGATAACAGATATCAATCGGGATTTTTCAAGGATAACATCTCTGTGGGGATGTGTCGTCGTCCTGTTTGAGTGCTGATTCTGATTATTTGGCTTATGCTTCGTATGCATGTTTGAGTTTTGTATGGCGTAATGATCCACCTTGATGGATATGCTACGCTTTAAGGATGCTATGTTATATGCAGTAGATGCTATATGCAAAGTGCCAAATAAAGGCCTTGGTGAGATGGAGGAACAGGATCATTGGGGTCCGTTGCTCATTCTCTTGAGATGTCGTCATGAGTTGTCATTGGAACCCTACAGTACCAAAGATTATTGGCAACTGTGCTGAGGGTTAGAGCATAGCTTTGTTGGGGAGGAAGTGACTTTGCTTGACGTTCCCTACATCCTGAATTGCTTGGGGATCACGATCTTGAGGGGGCTATTCTTCGTCCGTCGCATGGGGGAAGGACATGAACCTCTTCAGGTGCCCCATGTTTACCAGTACTGATGAGTTACACTTTTGAACTTCTACGCGGGATGATGACGATCTTCGTGATATGATATGGGTCAAGGTGATCATTGGAACCTGCAACCTGCACAGAAAAACAACGTTTGGATGCAAATAGTGCCCTTTAGAGCACTTTTATGTTTATGTAACATCATGTTTCATCTTGGTTTGTGATCATTATTCCCCCATGTTTTCAATGCAATGTTTAATAACAAATTAAATCACACTTCGCATACGAAAAATGGAAAGTAACAAGGAAAGCTTTTTAGTAAAAGGATCATTTTATTGATGGCATGCCTATGAATAGGCTTATGTACAAGGAAGCAACTCCTAAATGAGGTAGTTGCAAAAAAGGAAAGTAAAAACACAATAGGCAAAATGGCAAAGAGAAATGCCCGAGTTTCCATTAAAATTGGTATTGCTACAGTTCCCATATCCTTGGTCTTCTCAATGCTTTGCTTCAGAAGCGCAGTGGTTGGATCGATCTGTCCGTTCTCCAAGGGAGTATAGTGGTAGTTGTGAAGGATATTCAGACTACAACCTCTCGCTTTAGTCCCTAACTTTTGCCTGGACCGCCCTTTCGGGTTTTCAATCCAGCGGGATACCCCTTTTTGCCTAAGCCGCCCTCTCGGGTTTTCGACTTAGCAGGTTGTTCTTTTTTGTTTTATCCCTAATTTTTGCCTGGACTTTTCTTTTTTTATGTCCACCGGGATGCCCATTATTGCCTAAGTTGCTCTTTCGAGTTTTCAACTTAGCGGGTCTTTTACGCGTAGTATTTTTTGACTGAGTCTGAACTGACTGGAAGCGGAACGTCTTACCCATCCATCTTTGTCAGGATTAAAGCACCACCTGAGAATGCTTTTTTCACAATGTATGGTCCCTCATAGTTGGGAGTCCATTTGCCCCTTGGATCGGTATGAATTGGCAAGATCTTCCTTACGACCAGGTCGCATGTGTGGAATTCTCGAGGCCGAATCTTCTTGTCGTACGCTTTCTTAATTCTCTTTTGATACAACTGACCATGGCAGATAGCAGATAAGCGTTTCTCCTCAATTAGGTTGAGGTGGTCAAGCCTCGTTTGAACCCATTCTGTTTCATCTAATTTGGCATCCATCAAGACTCTCAACAAAGGAATTTCCACTTCGATGGGAAGTACAGCTTCCATGCCATAGACAAGAGAGAAAGGAGTTGCCCCAGTTGAAGTGCGAACTGAAGTTCTATAGCCATGTAGGGAGAATGATAACATCTCATGCCAATCCTTGTACGTTCTAACCATTTTCTGGACGATCTTCTTTGTGTTCTTGTTAGCGGCTTCGAATGCGCCATTCATCTTTGGCCGATAGGGCGATGAATTGTGATGTTCAATCTTGAACTCTTTGCATAACTCTGTCATCATCTTGTTATTAAGATTGGACCCATCATCAGTGATGATTTTGTTTGGAACCCCGTATCGGCATATGATCTCCTTCTTGATGAAACAAGTGACGGCTTACTTGGTTACGTTCTTGTAAGAAGCAGCTTCAACCCATTTGATGAAGTAGTCGATAGCAACAAGAATAAATTTGTGTCCATTCGAAGCTTGTGGCTCAATTCGTATAATCATGTCGATGCCCCACATGGCAAAGGGCCATGGTGATGTAAGAACATTCAAAGGAGTTAGAGGGACATGAATCCTGTCTGCGTACACTTGGCATTTGTGACACTTTTTCACGTACACATAACAATCACTTTCTATTGTCATCCAATAATATCCTGCTCGCAAGATCTTTTTAGCCATAGAATGTCCACTGGAATGAGTTCCAAAAGATCACTCGTGAATTTCTCGCATGATCAATTCTGCTTCGTGTCTATCCACGCATCTGAGCAAAACTGAATCATAGTTTCTTTTGTACAGGACGTCTCCTGACAAGAAGAATTTGGATGCTAACCTTCGAAGTATTCGCTTATCACCAATCGTAGCATCTTCAGGGTACTCTTGCTTCTCGACATACCTTTTGATATCATAATACCAAGGCTTTTCATCATATACATCTTCAGTAGAGAGACAATGAGCAGGGAATACATGTGCAGGCTCTTTGTAACGGAGGATTCTTATGTCTGACGCTTCATTAGGGGAGCTAACTCTGAACATCGCTGCCAAAGTAGCCAAAGCATCTGCCAACTGGTTTTATTCTCGGGGAATATGATCGAAGGTGATTTCCTCAAAAGCGGGCAACAACTCCAAGATATAGTCCCTATAAGGAACTAAATTGGGGTGTCGCGTTTCCCAATCGCCTCTTATTTGATGTATGACCAAAGCAGAGTCCCCATAAACTTCAAGGATCTTAATTCTCATATCAATGGCCGCTTCGAGGCCCATTACACAAGCTTCGTATTCTGTGACATTGTTCGTGCAATCAAAACATATTCTGGCTGTGAAAGGGATGTGAGTTTGACGAGGAGAAGTCAAAACTGCCCCAATACCATGGCCCATAGCATTTGATGCACCATCGAATGTGAGAGTCCATCGCTCCCCTGGTTCGGGTCCTTCATCATCATCCAGTTTCATGATATCCTAATCAGGAAAGTCAAACTTCATTGACTGGTATTCTTCCAGTGGCTGATGAGCGAGATGATCTGCAAGGACACTTCCTTTGATGGCTTTATGTGTAAAATACTGAATGTCGTACTCTGATAAAAGCATTTGCCATCGTGCTAGTCTTCCTGTAAGAGCCGGTTTTTCAAAGATGTACTTTATCGGGTCCATTTTGGAGATCAATAAAGTGGTGTGAGTCAACATATACTGCCTCAACCGGCGAGCGGCCCATACCAAAGCACAGCAAGTTTTCTCGAGTAGTGAGTAACGGGATTCATGATGTTGTAGAAAGTACAATTCAAATGTAAGTATTTTGTATTATCGTATTGATCAGTGCATTTTAATGCACGTTCTTCCATGTTTGTACTCAAGCATTTCTTCGGTTTGTTTTATTTATTTTTATGTTTTAATATGTTTTTATATTTTATTTTATTTTTGCACTTATTTGTTTTTCGTATTAATTTTTCAGCATTAACAGTCTGCACGGAAACGATCATATCTGGAGTTCCAGGAGTCCGATTGAGGCGTTCTAATAATCGCCGGAAAGCTAAGAGAAATAGCTACAATTCTTATGTTTGAGTCGAAGTCAGAATCAGACTGTAGCAGGGCCAGAAATCTCGTTGAAGTTGCAGCACTAGTTTTTAATTTAGTTTCGGGTCAATTTGGTTTTGGGCCTGGGTCGTATGTTTGACCCAGTTGGATTGTAAAACGAGTTGTCTTAGTTTCTCCTAGGGCAGCAGCCGAAACACTATTGACTGTCACTATTCACGATTTTATTCTTGAAGCTTGTACGAACCATCCATGGCGAACTAATCACTTTTGGTTAATCTGCCGTATTCAGGTTCCAATTTACTATGAGATTAATATAATTTTGCTTAGTTCCTATTCCTTCAATTCGACTGTATGTTTATCATTTGCTTAATCTGATTATTCATAGAGTAGATTGTTTGGTTCGATTGATCTATGTTCCCAATTTATTCGCGTTTTACCGTATGCTTAATCGTTAATCCGCTGTATGTTTAACCGAATGCTTAATTCGGCAAACGGGTAATATAATTCATATAATATTGTTGCGCTTGTCAATTATATTGTAATCGAACGGGATTGGAATCCGCTTAGGATAGTGATCTTATAATAATCGATGATTGGTAGGAACTGGATCGGTAGATTGACTTATCCCATAATCACTTATTTCACAAAACAGCTTATTTCAATAATTGCTTTTGATAATCACTTTTTCGATCACCAAACCAACCCCCCCCTTATTTCGATTTTGCATTTAGTTAATAAAATCAAGAATCCTTGCGATATGACTCGAGCCATTGTCGCTGTACTGCTTTTATACAAAACAACTCGTTTTTGATCCGCGCGCGACAGCGGATCAAATTGGCGCCGTTGCCGGGGATTCTTGTGAATATTAACTGATATTAGAGTCTTAGGTGTAGTGTTTGTGCGTTTTGGCCATAGGTTCCTCGCGGTTTCGGCCATAACGCCTCTAGAGTCGAAAAAATCGGTTTTTGGGAAAATTTCACCGTTTCGAAAATCTGTCCCGACAGTTAGGTGTGAAAAAAATCCCTGATCAAAACTCACCTACTACAAAGTAGTTACGTGACAAATTTTTCAAATCGCGAAAAAAGCCTTTTTACTAATTTTAATGATTTATTTTCTGTTTTCATAGAGTCGAAAAATTCCGAACCCCAGCCTTCCCAACAACAGCTTACCGTTCCATTACCCCAGCCACATCACACCACTCCAGCTACTACTTCCGGACCATCCTTGGAAGATCTTGTTAAGCAAATGGCCGTGAACAACCTTCAGTTTCAACAAAGAACCGACACTAGCATTCAGACCTTGACCACACAGATGGGACAACTTGCTACTCAAATAAATAATATGCAAGCTCAAGGTTCGAACCAACTTCCAGCACAAACTGTTGTCAATCCGAATGGTAATGCTAATGTGAGCACTATTTCTTTGAGATCCGGAAAGGTTACAGAACCAGCCCCTGAAAAAAATAAAAAAATCATTGAGGTAACTTCTGAACTTTCTTCTTCTGAACCTCCTCCAGCTGAGCTTTCTTCTCCTTCTTCTGTTGTGGTCGGAACTGAAAAAAATAAAGAAAGGGAGTATGTGCCACCAGTTCCTTTCCCGCGTAGAGTTCTGAAAAATAAAAGAATTGAGGAAGGAGACAAAGAAAAAGAAATTGTGGATATGTTCAGAAAAGTAGCGGTAAATATTCCGCTTCTTGATGTGATTAAGCAAGTTCCAAGGTATGCAAAGTTTCTGAAGGATTTGTGTACAAACAAGAGAAAGGTAAAAGGAAGTGACAGAGTCAACTTGGGAAGAAGCATCTCTGCTTTCATTCAGCCTGAACAAAGTGTTTCGGCCATCTCTCAGGTCTTGCCACAAAAGTGCAAGGACCCGGGAACTTTTACTATTCCTTGTACCATCAGGGATAAGAAATTTGATAACTGTTTGCTTGATTTAGGAGTGGGCATTAATGTTATGCCTACTTCTATTTATAATAACCTTTGCCTTGGTCCCATGCAGCATACAGGTTTAATCGTTCAACTGGCGAACAGGAGCAATGCACGTCCCACCGGCATAGTGGAAGACGTCCTCGTTCAAGTTAACGATTTAATTTTTCCTGCAGATTTTTACATTCTGGACATGGAAGGAGAAACTAAGTCAAGCAGAGCTCCCATCGTCTTAGGCAGACCGTTCATGAAAACGACGAAGACAAAAGTTGATGTTGATGATGGAACCATGTCCATGGAATTTGGTGACATCGTCGCAAAATTTAACATCTTCGATGCCATGAAACACCCTGTGGAGGAGCATTCGGTTTTTAACATTGAGTTGATTTCTGAACTAGTTGATGAGAGTTATTCTGAATTATTTGCATTTGATTTTCCATCTCTCTCTGATTTTGATGATGATTATTCATGTCCTGACTGCACTGACACTAACGTTTGTGTCCTTTGTGCTGAGATTGATGCTTCCTTGCAGCCTGATACATTTCCTACAGGTGAAGTTGTTACCGGTGAGGTTGTTTTTGCCGTCGATGCTCTTGACATCCCGGCTGCCCCAAGCCTTCCATCCATCATTCAACCCCCGTCCTTAGAGCTAAAAGAGCTCCCTGGGAACCTGAAATATGCTTACTTGGAGCATAATGAAAAACTTCCTGTTATTATCTCTTCTAACCTTGATTTAAATCAAGAAGACAGACTTTTGTAGGTATTGAAGAGGCACAAGAAAGCAATCGGGTGGACATTAGCCGACCTTCCAGGTATTAGTCCTTCGATGTGTATGTACAGGATTTTACTTGAGGATGGAGCGAAAACAGTAAGGCAGCCCCAAAGGAGGCTTAATCCTTTGATTCTTGATGTTGTAAAGAAAGAGGTAACCAAACTCTTGCAAGCAGGTATCATTTATCCTATCTCTGACAATAAGTGGGTAAGTCCAGTGCAGGTTGTACCTAAGAAATCTGGACTCACAGTGGTAAAAAATGAAAAGAATGAACTTGTTCCCACTAGAGTCCAGAACAGCTGGAGAGTTTGTATTGATTACAGGAGACTGAACCAGGATACTAGAAAGGATCACTTTCCTTTGCCGTTCATTGACCAGATGCTTGAACGGCTAGCTGGTAAATCACATTATTGTTTTCTTGATGGTTTTTCAGGTTACTTTCAGATTCATATTGCACCTGAAGATCAAGAAAAGACCACTTTCACGTGCCCATTCGGTACATTTGCTTACAGGAAGATGCCTTTTGGCCTTTGCAATGCTCCTGGCACTTTCCAACGATGCATGATGAGTATTTTCTCTGATTTTATTGAAAATTGCATGGAAGTGTTTATGGATGACTTTACTGTTTATGGTTCTTCTTTTGATGCATGCTTGAACAGTTTAAACTTGATTTTAGAAAGATGCATCGAGACTAACCTTGTGTTGAATTATGAAAAGTGTCATTTTATGGTTGAGCATGGAATTGTTCTTGGTCACATTATTTCTTAAAAAGGAATTTCTGTTGACCCTGCTAAGATTGATGTGATTTCTACACTGCCTTACCCTTCTTGCATTCGCGAGATTCGTTCTTTTCTTGGTCATGCAGGTTTTTACAGGCGTTTCATCAAGGATTTCAGCAAGATAGCTCTTCCGCTGTCGAACTTGTTGAAGAATGACGTCACTTTTGAGTTTGATGACAAATGCAAACAAGCGTTTGACTTCTTGAAGAAAGCATTGACCTCCGCTCCCATCATTCAGCCCCCTGACTGGACACTTCCTTTTGAGCTTATGTGTGATGCTTCGAATTATGCTGTTGGGGCTGTCCTTGCACAAAGAGTTGACAAGGCTGCCCATGTTATTTACTATGCTTCTAGGACTTTAGATTCTGCACAGTCTAATTACACTACCACTGAAAAAGAACTGCTAGCTATTGTTTTTGCTCTTGACAAATTCAGATCTTATTTGCTAGGTTCCAAGGTTGTTGTTTTTACTGACCATGCAGCTTTAAAGTACTTGCTGAAGAAGCCGGATGCAAAACCGAGATTGATTCGGTGGATGTTGCTGCTCCAAGAGTTTAATGTTGAGATTAAAGACAAAAGTGGAGCTGAGAACTTAGTGGCTGACCACTTGAGCAGGATAGAGAGGGATGAAGATCCTTTTCCTATTAAGGATGATTTTCCTGATGAGCAGTTGTTTCTTTTGCATGGGATTACACCTTGGTTTGCTGACATTGTTAATTTTCTTGTTGCTGGTGTTTTTCCTACAGGTGCATCTAGATCACAGGTTCACAAACTCAAAAGTGATGCCAAATATTATGTTTGGGATGATCCATATCTATGGAAGTTTGGTAGTGATCAGGTAATCAGGAGATGTGTCCCCGACAATGAGATTGAATCTATTTTAAAATTTTCTCATGCATCTCAAGTCGGAGGACATTTTGGTCCTCAAAGGACTGCAAGAAAGGTCCTTGATTCAAGCTTCTATTGGCCAACTATTTTTAAGGACGCTTTTGAGATTTATCGCACTTGTAAAGAGTGCCAGATAGCAGGTACCAACATCACTCGCAAGAGTGAAATGCCTCAACAGCCTATGCTTTTCTGTGAGGTATTTGATGTATGGGGGATCGATTTCATGGGTCCCTTTCCTGTATCATTTGGTTTCCTTTACATTTTGCTTGCTGTTGACTATGTTTCAAAGTGGGTGGAAGCTATCCCCACTAGGACTAATGATTCTAAAGTTGTTGCAGAGTTTGTCAGGTCTAATATCTTTTGCAGGTTTGGAATACCGCGAGCTATCATAAGTGACCAAGGAACTCATTTCTGTAACCGCACCATGGAAGCCTTACTCCAAAAGTATGGAGTTGTGCACAGAGTCTCTACTGCATATCACCCACAGACTAATGGGCAAGCTGAGATCTCCAACAGGGAGATCAAACAGGTTTTAGAGAAAATGGTGCAGCCAAACAGGAAAGACTGGAGCCGTCGTCTAGAAGACGCACTTTGGGCTCAAAGGACAGCTTACAAGACACCCATTGGGATGTATCCTTATCGACTTGTTTTTGGTAAGGCGTGTCATCTTCCTGTTGAGATAGAACACCGTGCTTTTTGGGCGGTGAAGAGTTGTAATTTGGAGATGCAACAAGCAGGTATTGAAAGAAAACTCCAATTGCAACAGTTGGAAGAGCTTAGATTAGAGGCTTATGAGAGCTCTAGGATTTATAAAGAAAAAACTAAGCACTTCCATGATAAAATGATTTCTAGGAAGGAATTTTCTGTGGGCCAACAGGTTTTACTGTTTAACTCCCGCCTTAAACTTATGGCTGGAAAACTTCGATCCAAATGGATTGGCCCCTTTGTTGTTACTAATGTTTTCCCTCATGGTGCAGTAGAAATAAAAAGTGCAGGTACTGACAAAGTCTTCAAGGTCAACGGGCAGCGGCTGAAGTTATTCCATGAAAGTTCGGTGCCTGAAAATGTCAGCATAGAGGAGCTTTCTTTAGAAGCACCTGACTACGCTGCAACTTGATCAGGGAGTCCTTCTTTCCTTCTCTCTACTTTATTAGTAATGTCTTTTCATTGAGGATAATGCTTAGTTTAAGTGTGGGGGAGGAAATTGTGTGTTTTATTTGTTTTTTGTGTGTTAGTATTTTGTTTAATTTCAATAAAAAATGCATCTTCTTGAAAGTTTTAGGCTACACACTGATTTGAGTCGGGTTTGCGGAGACATGGGAAAAGTTCACAAGATCGGTATCGTTCTAACACCGTAAGTCTCCTGCATACGGAAATTGATTTGAATTTGTTATTATGTTTTAGCCTTGATTTCTCATTCTTTTACAGCTCTTGAGTAGTTTATTTCAGCAGTCGGCACCATCTCTCACACACTTTACGCAGGAAGCTGATGAATATAAGTGAATGTTCCGAAAAGAAAAAAAAAGAGAAAAGAAAAAGGTAATACACCTTCTAAGTTGGTGATCCTCACCCGGTCACTTAACCCAACAGTTGTGTAATCTTTTAAAAAAAAAAAAAGTTTTCAAAACTCTTTGTTAGTTGGTTCAGCGGTTTCTGGTGCTGAACTTGGTAGGGAGGATTACGGTCCGATCCCCCGCAACTACATCTGAGTAAGCAAAGGGTTATGCCACGCAAGTACCGGAACCCCGTGCAAAAGGATCAGAGTCACTAACCGGTTGTCCTGCTATAAGTGTGTGGAGATAACGGGCTTAATGTGATTGCGCCTGAATGAAAAAGAGCAAAAAGGATGAGTAAGTTAGGCTATGGTATAATAATATGATTTGAATTGGTTTGTGTATTTAGGAGCCTTATGTCTGCATATTTGTGGTTAGTGTTCTTACGATGTCCTTAGTGTGCAAGATTAGTACCTGTCGATGCAAACTCACCCGAAGAAGATCTGTAGCCTAGGATGAGTAACTGTTGATGTATTTCTGCTTTCTTTTCATTTTGCTCGGAGTGCAAAAGTTCAAGTGTGGGGGAATTCGATCAGTGCATTTTAATGCACGTTCTTCCATGTTTGTACTCAAGCATTTCTTCGGTTTGTTTTATTTATTTTTATGTTTTAATATGTTTTTATATTTTATTTTATTTTTGCACTTATTTGTTTTTCATATTAATTTTTCAGCATTAACAGTCTGCACGGAAACGATCATATCTGGAGTTCCAGGAGTCCGATTGAGGCGTTCTAATAATCTCCGGAAAGCTAAGAGAAAGAGCTACAATTCTTATGCTTGAGTCGAAGTCAGAATCGGACTGTAGCAGGGCCAGAAATCTCGTTGAAGTTGCAGCACTAGTTTTTAATTTAGTTTCGGGTCAATTTGGTTTTGGGCCTGGGTCGTATGTTTGACCCAGTTGGATTGTAAAACGAGTTGTCTTAGTTTCTCCTAGGGCAGCAGCCGAAACACTATTGACTGTCACTATTCACGATTTTATTCTTGAAGCTTGTACGAACCATCCATGGCGAACTAATCACTTTTGGTTAATCTGCCGTATTCAGGTTCCAATTTACTATGAGATTAATATAATTTTGCTTAGTTCCTATTCCTTCAATTCGACTGTATGTTTATCATTTGCTTAATCTGATTATTCATAGAGTAGATTGTTTGGTTCGATTGATCTATGTTCCCAATTTATTCGCGTTTTACCGTATGCTTAATCGTTAATCCGCTGTATGTTTAACCGAATGCTTAATTCGGCAAACGGGTAATATAATTCATATAATATTGTTGCGCTTGTCAATTATATTGTAATCGAACGGGATTGGAATCCGCTTAGGATAGTGATCTTATAATAATCGATGATTGGTAGGAACTGGATCGGTTGATTGACTTATCCCATAATCACTTATTTCACAAAACAACTTATTTCAATAATTGCTTTTGATAATCACTTTTTCGATCACCAAACCAACCCCCCCTTATTTCGATTTTGCATTTAGTTAATAAAATCAAGAATCTTTGCGATACGACTCGAGCCATTGTCGCTGTACTGCTTTTATACAAAACAACTCGTTTTTGATCCGCGCGCGACAGCGGATCACGTATCCATAGGGATTGGAGCGATATCAGAACCGTTCAATAATTTCTATAGTTCTAAGCATAAGTTTCAAGTTTGTTTGGTTGAAAGTTACGGAAAATAAAATGCGTAAATAACGAAAGATAAATTTCAGAGGAAAAGACTTGTTGGGAAGTGGTTTTCATCCACCGATTCAATATGTAAATCTTAGATCAGTTATACATAATGTATGTGTTATACCCCAAAATTTGCTCGCATCTTTTTTCAAGAAAACTCCAATCTGGAACAAACCATCAACACATTTACCAGGTGGCATCTGAAAGCCCATCTCAGGTAATGTTTCAATCTGCCAACAACGTTTCGCAGACGACATTCAAATGCAACTTCCAACATCTCTTCTGATCAAGGTAAGTGCAAATTTTTAGGGCATCTAAATATTCAATCATCTTCTACCTTCAGATTTCAGACAATCTCTTCAGGTTTAAGAAGATTGAATAGGGGCAACTGTTATACCCCAAAATTTGCCCGCATCTTTTTTCAAGAAAACTCCAATCTGGAAATTAAGAGTCTCATATAATCATGGATTTTTATTTCAACAAATATCCTGACATATGAAATACTTAGTTTTTAAAATTTTTCTTATACAGTAATTTGGCTTGCAGTTGAATTTATTCTTACGCAAACGCCAAATACTGTTTATTACTTCACACATGCTATTTATTTATTTACAGATAAATAGTACTGACACAATTGGTACAGAGTTAAATCATTTTGCAGGCGCAGAATCAGGAAACTCAGACTGTACTGGTAATAAGTAGATTATTATTATCTTTTGTTTCCCACTAATTTTTGTACTATATTCCATTATTTTCAAAAATCTTTTCAAATCTCTTTTTCAAAAATCAAATCCTAACTTTATTCTTTACATCTCTCTTTTTCCCAACACTATCATACACTTTCTTTCAAATCTTACTTCCACTCAAATTTTCCTTTTGTATGGAATCACATCATTCCCCAACGTCTCTATCCTTCTTTCCACTCTATAAATACCTCTCATTTTTTCATAAAAATCTCACATCAAATTCTAATTCATCTCTCAAATTTCTACTTCATAATCCATCCTTTTCCCCGACAAAATGGCGAAGCGGTGGGAAACATGTTTTCTTATGATCATCACCATTGCTACGGTGATCATGTCTTTCTTCTGTCTACATAGCCCGGAACACTGTGGACCTGGGATGCTTATGCTCCCAATCATCTACATGTTACTATTTGTAGCATGGGTTATCAATCGTCATTTTTAAAACTTGCCGTATTTCTTATTTCTTAAATGTACCGTTTATTCGTACTGTTCAATATAGTATGTAATATTTGTACTGTCAGTATTAAATGTTTTACTATTTGTCATAATATTGCTTAATTACTCAGATAATATTTTGTGTGTTTTCTGCCAGTCAAATATTCATTTTTCTGTGCATTAAATGATTTTCAGGGTTATTATCGGTAATTTTGCCCGTATACAGTAAATATTAGTTATTTATTATGTCTGTGTTTTTTTTAACAAGTCATGTAAATAAACTTTCATTTTTCACATAAAACAAAAACAAAAAAACAACAAAAAAGAAAATTAACTTTGACTGTTGATTTTTCACTCTAACTGCTACGTCAATACCTGAACAGTCAGTTGATAGCCAAACTGCTGGCAGTACAATTCTCAGTGTTTTGTACCATCAATCAAATCAATCTTTTACAATTCAAAATTTCAAGATTTTTGTTCTAGAAGTCTTCTGAATATCACGCGATTAGCAGAGACTCAATACTGCACAAAAATCAGATACGCTTAACTGTCTCCTACACAAACAGTCCCTGACTAGGGTTTTCTTGTTTTTACAGGAGAAACAAGCTTTTGAGACCTCAAATGTATTTCATGCACATCCATATATCTCAAAGTACCATCATACAAATTTTCAAACTTCAATTCACTCAGACGCACCGTCAGCAGCTCAAACAGTCAACAGACGACCCGTTTGACCAAAAAGTCAACAGACAGTCAAAAATGAATTTTTTTTGTCAAAGTCCATATTTTGTCAAAGGATTCATCATTTGATCATTGGATGATCATAATTCATCAAGGAAAGATCAAAAATCAACAAAACCCTAAGATTCAAAATTAGGGTTTTTGCCTGAAAAGTCAACTCAACTTTGACTGATCATAACTCTCTCATCCTTCATCCAAAAAATTCAAACCAAAGCTCATTTTGAAGGAAATTCAATTATATTTCAAATGCAATTGATCCCATGGTCATTGCATTCACCATTTGAAAAATATGACCAAAGACATTACATGTCATTTTCAAAGTCAACAAAAAGACACTTTTTTCAAAAGGACACACAAGGAGCATAAAAAATCATTTTGACATGAGACCAAAGACATTGGTTAGAGGACTCTTTGAGGTTTCCAAAAAGTGCAAGATCTCCTTCATATGACAAAAATTGAGGGATTTACACCTTGTTGAAGTTGGCTAAATTTTGGGAAAATGCATGAAATCAACATTGCTCAAAAATGCATTTTTTCCAAATGGGGCCAAGTTTTCATGGTTCAAACATGTTTGCCATGTTATTATGGGCCTCCCACGACCAAGACCAAGCCCATAACATTTTTCTCCATTTTTTGATTTAATTTTATCATTTAAGATTAAATTAAAAAGGAAAAAAAGAAAGGATAAAGCATAGCTTATTTTCTAAGCTAAAGTCTCCACATGGGACTTAATTATTCAGCAAGGAAGGCAGCAAAGGAAGCCTAAAGCAAGAGTGTGGAAGATTCAAGCAATGGTTGCTTAGATTTTAAGTTTGAAAGTCAATATTCCAACAAAGACAATCAAGGCTTATTAGCTTAGTTTCTAAGCACTTCAAGGCTTATAAATAGGCTAGAATATTTCAGCAACAGAAGGGTGCCACGAAATAGACAAAAGCATAGCAAAGAAACTCACAAAAATTCTCAAAAAATTCCAAAACTTTGTAATTTTCATTTTGTGGTTTCCAACCATTATCAATACAAACAAACACTTCCAATTATCTTCTAAAATAATATAGAGTAAGAATAAACTCTTTGTGTGGTCCCATGAGAGTCGTAATATATGTATGGTGTTTTTCATGAACATACACATATAACTTTCGTTTTCCCATGCATGCTTGATTAAAATGAAAACTAACCACTTGCATGGACTCATGGCATGATATAGAGTAGGTTTGAGTGATCACATGCAAGCTTTAACGTGGTTTTGAAGCTCCACCATTTTTGAGCTTCAAACATGTGAAGCTTTCGTTCTCCATGATACAAGCTTCAAATGGAAAAACTAACGACGCTATCATGTTCAGAAGGGTCCAATTAGGTAATCTGGGTGGCCTTTGTTTTTTTTTTATTTTCATTTTGTAAGTCGTTCAAAAGCATGGAAAAAGAAAGAAAAATCCGCAGGAAAATCCGCAGGTAAATCTGCAGCAAAATCCGCAGGTAATATGAAGAAGAAGATGAATAGTAAGGTGGAATCTTTGACCAGCACGCGTGGCAGATTTACTCCCTCTCATTCGTTGGTCAACAGCACGTGGGTCCCACGTTGGACTCTCAAAATCAGCAAGATCACATGTTGTCCCTCTATCCATGTGCATCATGTTACTTTAAATCTGAGCCACAAGATCTTCTAGTAATCTGATCCAACGCATCGAAAAACGCAGCCACACCATAACCCATCATAAATTACCACACATGATCACTGCTTTATTTATTTTTCTATTTTATTTTAATTTCTTTGCAAAATTAATTAAAAATAGTTTTAAAAATCCAAAAAATACACAAAAAATATTTTTAAGTTGCTAAAATAATATATTATTTTCTGATACAAAAATATTTTATTTTTCTTCATAATTTAAATATTTTGCATAATTAATTAGTATATATCTATATATTTGCTTTTTAATTATTCTAACCAATCAAAAAATCATAAAAAAATTGTTCTTTATATAAAATATTGTTTATATATTATAGACTAATTTTGTACATATTTTGAATAATTTTCTCTTTAAGTTTTAATTATTTGTATAATTATGTATTAATTAACTTAATAAACTTCAAATCAATTTCAAAAATTCCAAAAAAATTAGTTTTGTTTTAAAATTAATTGACAAATATTTTGTACATATTTTAAACTTAATTTCTAGGTTTAAATCTATTTTCATCTTTTTTTCATTTTAATTTAATTAATCATGCATTAATTTTAAATTAAAATCAATCATAAAAAAAACCAAAAACATGCATTTCTCTATTTATCTTATTGCAATTTAAATTCCTAGATAAATGTATAGGATGTCAAATTCATGTAAATAGGCTAGTTTACATTTCCTGCACAATCGATGTAATAGCGTAGATTTACTTTCCGCACTTTACATTTCCGCATTTTAATTTCCAGCAAATATAAACTGCGTGTATGTCAAAGATAAAATTGAACCGTTAGATCACTAACTCCAAAAGATAAAATATCTGAATTCAAACACAAATCACATTTGCACCTCTTAAGGTAATCCCTTCACATTCTTTTCAAAATCAAAAG